>NC_081855.1:3002500-3159047 GCF_963259705.1 Myotis daubentonii | reverse complement strand
AGAGATTGAAACATCAGTGATGAGAGAGTATCATTGATTGGCTATCCCCCTGCACGCCCCACACTGGGGACGGAGCCCCATAACCCGGCCATGTGCCCTGCCTGGGAATTGAACGGTGACCTCCTGATTCATAGGCCAACGCTCAATCACTGAGCCACCCCAGCTGGACACCTCTTTATGGTTGTAATTTGCATCTCTCCGATGATAGTGACGTTGAGCATTTTTTATGTCTATTGGCCATCTGCATGTCCTCTTTAGAGAAATGTCTATTCAGGTCCTTTACCCAATTTTTCTTTTTAAATCCTCACCTGAGGACACTTTTCCATTGATTTCTAGAGAGTGGAAGGGAGGGAGGAGGGAGAGGAAAAAGAGAGAGAAAAACATCGTCTGAGAGACACATTGACTGGCTGCCTCCCACGTGCACCGTTACTGGGGCTGGGGAAACTGCAACCTAGGTACATGCCCTTGATCAGGAATTGAACCCTCGACCCTCTCTGCAGGCCAGTGCTCTAACCACTGAGCAACCGGCCAGGGCTTTTCCCTAGTGTTGAGTTGTGTAAGTTCTTTATATATTTTGGAAATTAACCCCTTATCAGATGTATCATTGCCAAATGTGTTCTCCCACACAGTGGGTTCGCTTTTCATTTTGCTGATGGTTTCTTTTGCTGTGCAGAAGCTTTTTAATTTGATGTAGTTCCATTTGTTTATCTTTTCCTGAGTTTCCCTTGCCCTCGGAGACATATCTGCAAAAATATTGCTGTGAGAGATGTCTGACCTTCTTTGTTTCTTTTATGGCCTTTGTGTTTGAAGTCTATTTTGTCAGATAGAAGTATTGCTACTCCAGCTTTTTTTCGTTTCTATTTGCATGGTACATTTTTTTCCATCCCTTCACTTTTAGCCTGTGTGTATCTTTTGTTCTGTGGTGGAACACTTGTAGACAGCATATATATGGGCCGTGTTTCTTATCTATTTGGCTACTCTGTGTCTTTTGATTGGAGCATTTAATCCATTTACATTTAAGGTTATTTATTATTGATAGATATTTATTGCTATTTTCCCAATGCCCATGTTCCTCTCTCAATTTCTTCGTAAAGTAGTTCCTTTAGCATTTTTTGCAGTGTTGGTTTGGTGGTAATGAACTCTTTTAGTCTTCTTTTGTCCGGGAAGCTTTTTATTTCTCATTCTATTTTAAATGATAGCCTTGCTGGATAGAGCAATCTTGGATTCAGGTCCTTGCTTTTCATCATTCTGAATACTTTCATGCCAATCCCTTCTGGCCAGAAGTGTTTCTGCTGAGAAATCAGCTGAGTCAAATAGGAACTCCCTTGTAGGTAACTGACTCTCTCTTGTTGCCTTCAAGATTCTCTCTTTGTGTTTAATTTTGGCTATTTATTTATTTATTGCCATTTTATGATGTGTTTTGGCGTGGATCTCTTTGGGTTTAATCTTGTATGGGACTCTCTGTGCCTCCTGAATTTGTGTGACTTTTTTCTTCACTGGGCTCAGGAAGTTTTCTGTCATTATTTTTTCAAACACATTCTTGATCTCTTGCTTGCTTTCTTCTCCTTCTGGTATCCCTATAATACGGATGTTGTAAATTTCATGGTGTCCCCATAATGAATTTTTAAACCATTGTTTCCTTTGACTTCACTGTAGTCAGTCATGTGGACGCTATTTAAATTCAGTTTATTTGGTTCCCATGACACTAGGCTCTTGGTGTTCCCCATGGTTGTGTTGTTGAGCCTTTCCTGCTGGTGGATGCCCTCAATGATCCTCCACATTCTGTGGTGACAACGGTCATCTCGCTGTGGGCAGCTTCTAAGTCACATTATCCTAAATTATTAATGTGTCGGGAACTTTGTGGACACGATCAGGCCTCTCCACATGGGAATGCTCGTGCAGGGAGGGGAGAGAGCGGGGAGGTGGGAGGGGAGAAGCGGTGGCTTTTCTGGGTGGGCGGATGAGGGGTGCCGTTCCTGGCAGGGGACACGCACGCAGAGGCTGACTGGTGAGGAGGGAGTCAGGCCAAGGCTGTGAGGAGTGCTTGGGACCTTTCTCTTCAGCCGCTCTGATACTGTAGTCCAGGCTCGTAACTCGAGGCTTCCCACTGAGCGTCCTCCGTCTCCTCTCCCGCTGCCCACTCCCCGGGAACACAGGGCCCTGGCTCCCACACCTGCCAGCACCCTGTGTCCGTGTCTGAGCCCAGGCCTGACGCGCTGTCGGACCAGCTGACTCTCCCCCCAGTGTCTGCTGCCCCACCCACTGAGCCCAGCCCCCGCCTCCGGGACGAGGACTGCGGACGTGGTGGCAGCTGCGGGGTTGATGGCCAGAGCAGAGCCACAGTAGGGGCTGCTCGGAGGCACATCAGGGGCACCTCAGGAGGGGTGTTGAGGACGCTGCCCCCCATGGGGCACCCTCCCAGGGTTCTCCCCCCCACCCCCCGCTGTGCATGTTCACACGCTGAGGCTTTGCTTCCCTGTAGGTTCGTGTCCCAGGCAGGCCCTGTCATGGCTGTGGACATGCCCTTGCCTACACGTGCGTGAGGACAGAGGCTGCCCACCTTCTTTGGCTTGTAGTGGGGGTGGGAGAGAGGGTTTAGAACAGCCGTGGGCAAACTACAGCCCGCGGGCCAGATCCGGCCCGTTTGAAATGAATAAAACTATTGAAAAAAAAGACCGTACCCTTTTATGTAATGATGTTTACTTTGAATTTATATTAGTTCACACAAACACTCCATCCATGCTTTTGTTCCGGCCCTCCGGTCCAGTTTAAGAACCCATTGTGGCCCTCGAGTCAAAAAGTTTGCCCACCCCTGGTTTAGAACCTGGCAGTGTCCACCCCTCAGTCTCATTCAGGAACCTAGATGTTTCCTCGATTGTTCTGAGCGAGGCTTCCTGGCAGAGCTTGCCAGGACGGTGGGAATGGTCCGTGGTCTGCACTGTGAGCCGCAGAGCTGGGGAACACCTGAATGGTGGCTGGTGAGGGAGACGGAGCCACCTGCCTCCAGTGTGTTCCCTCTCAGTGCCGGCTCACGGCTGCTGTCTTTCAGCCCCACCCCCCCACGTCACACACGTGCTGTCAGCCGCCGTGACTGTCCCTCCTCCGTGCCTTTGTGCCTGTATTCTCCTTTCCAAACCGCCTCTGCCTGCCAGCCCAGTGGACACGCTCCTACTTGCCTGGTTCTTCCGACTAGCGGACACTGTCTGCACTCACATCCCGCTCCCCTCCCTTAAGACGAACAAGCTGCCCAAGCCCAGCCCTCCGCTGTGTGCTGGGCCCACCCTCCGCGGCCTCCCCCGGCCTCTGCTCCTCACGATTCCCACGGTGCTCACTTGGTCTCCAGGTGACACTGGAGTTCACCTCACTGCCTGCCATTGTCTGTCACCGTGTCCAGCTCTCCCTCCTTGCACATCGAGGCTCTGGGAGGGCTCTGGGCCCCATCGAGGTGCCCCTGGCCCCACCAGACAGACCCCCTGCTCAGCTCTAGCCTGTGCTCCCTCTGCCGTCACCAACTCCCCTGGGAGGCTTCGCAGACACGACTCGGAGTTCATGTTTATCATGTTTCTCAGCAGAACCCAGCAAAATCTCTGATCTCTGCCAGGGCATGAAAGGTCCCTAACATCTTCTTCCTCCTGGTTTTCTGCCCTTGTTCCCTCAGCTTTGCCAACACTCAGCCCCTAGCCGTGCCCGCCTCAGCCCCTGGTTCCTTGCCCGCTCTTCCTTCAGGGCTTGCTGAGGAGCCCTTGTCGAGACCACATCCCTCTCTGGTGCGGCTGGGCCAGGACCCCTGTGCAGGCCCTCCGAGTGCATCGTGCAGGGGAGGCAGCTGCTCACATGCCCCTCCTCCCCTGAGGCTGAGCTCCCTCGGCACTGCCCTCTGTGCTGTGGCCTCGAGGCCCGCTCAGCACTCTGACTGAAGGGCTGTCTATGTGATCGCCGAAGTATCTTTTCCCTCCTGTTGGCTGTAACTCCTCGTGGGCAGGGATTGTCTTGTTCTCCCTGCGCCAAGGACAGTGCTGGCACAGGATAGGTGCTCGGCTGGTGCTGCCTGCTGGGTGGCCACCTCTGCTGGATGGGAAGCCCCTGGCGATACCTGCCCAGTCCCAGGCTCCGGAGTTGCTGACGGGTCTGTGGTGTGAGCCCACAGGCAGCTGATGGCTTCCCTCCTCCCCAACACAGGCTGTGCTGTCTCCAGGGCACCATGAACGCCATCGTCGCCCTCTGCCACTTCTGTGAGCTCCACGGCCCCCGCACTCTCTTTTGCACGGAGGTTCTGCACGCCCCTCTTCCGAAGGGGGCTGGGGACAGCCCTGGCCAGGGGGAGCAGGCCGAGGAGGAGGAGGGTGGCATCCAGATGAGCAGTGGCATCTGCACGCACAGCCCAGCGGAAGGGGCCAGCACGGAGTCCAGCAGCCCAGGACCCAAGAAGTCGGACATGTGCGAGGCAAGTGTGGGGGGCTGGGCCGTTTCTCTCCCCCCAGGACGCGCGCTTGTGCTGGAGGCCTCCTGGGGGCAGCAGGGGCCGTGGTGCAGTGGATGGGCCTCCCAGGAGTGTGGTCTCCAGTGGTGTGTGCAGACCGTTCTCCATGGAGGGAGTTGGCTGCTTTTATGTCCTTCTAGCTCTTTCCCTTCATCCTAGCCTCAGCCTTTCAACCCGCCCTGTCCCAGCCAACTGTCGCCACCACCATCCCATTTGCCGTTCAGCCTCCCCACCACACGCTCTGTTCACACTCGTGTCCACATTGGCCCATCCCAGGCTCCGATTCTCTCTGGCTGGTGTTCTCGGCGCTTCCTCCTCGTGGGGTCCTAGGGCTCCTGCGTGCTGCTTTGTGAGCTCTGGGAAGCGGAGTTTAAGTTCCCTCACCAGGTCACTTCTTCACGTGAGGGACCTGGGTTGGGCCCTGCCATCAGAGGCAGTGTTGGATTCTGGCTCACACTGATGCTGATACCTGTGGCCTCTTCCTGAGACTCCTGCCAAGTGGCTGTGTCAACACCAAGGACAGATGCCAGCACAGCCCGCTATGCGCCACTCGCAGCTGTGAGCCTCAGTTGTCCCTTCTGTATGATGGGCAGTCTCACTAATTTTCTCATAAGTCTGGTCTTTGGATTAAAGAGAGAATGTGTGTGGAGCTTTTTGTTGTTGTTAATCCTCACCCAAGGATATTTTTCCCATTGATTTTTAGAGAGAGTGGAAGGGATGGGGGAGAGAAACATCGAAGTGAGAGAGACACATCGATTGGTTGCCTCTACCACATGCCCTGACTGGGGCTGGGGATTGAACCTGCAACCCAGGTACATGCCCTTGACCAGGAATCAAAACGGTGACCCTTTGGTGCGTGGGCTGACTCTCTAACCACTGAGAACACCGGCCAGGGCCGTAGAGCTTTCTTAACACCTGCTACGTAAGTGCTCAGTATATTGGATCTGTTACTCGTCCCCTGTGAAACCTTTGTGGTCCTTGCATCCTGGGTGTCCTCGTCAGGAAACAGCGAAATCCTCAGGGAAGTATAACTGGCATGCAGTTAGGACTGTATGGAGTCTCCGCTTCAGCTCTGCACAGGGCAAGAAAGCATGGTGCCTGCTTCCCGCCTAACTGGTTTTCTTTTCCTTCTCGTGGGCAGGGCTGCCGATCACTTGCTGTGGGGCATCCCGGGTACCTGAGCCACGATAAAGAGACTTCGATTAAATATGTCAGCCATCAGCACCCCAGCCACCCCCAGCTCTTCAGCATTGTCCGCCAGGCCTGCGTGCGCAGCCTGAGCTGTGAGGTAGGCACTGCGGTGTGGGAGGGGTGGCTGTTTTTGGGGATCTCATGTACCCCAGGATTCCCTGAACAGGCCCAGGGGGCTATGGGAAGGAAGACGGAGTCAGTCCTACAGAGAAGCCACGGGCAGACCCTGAGCCAGGCGGGGGTGGGGCGGGGGGGCGGCTACGGGGGCCCCTTCTCCACAATCCAAAACACACTGTGCTGGGCTAGTGGCTGCTAACTTATCACTTGAAGCACCAGACTTTGGTTATTTGTTCATTCTTAACGGACACATTTCTAAGGTATGGGATATTTCTAGGGCATGTAGTTTACCCCTCAGTCATGATGTGCTCTCAGATCCTCCTGAAGAGGGAGTCCACTGTTTGTAAACTGTGTGGCTGCTGCTGTTGAGTTTCAGTCTTAGCTTTTAGGTTTTTTATCTCTCAGGAAGAATTCATAATCCAGTCACTGAGACTTCCTGTCACTATGCCCACTTGGTCAGACCACTGAGCCCCCACTCTCAGGGCTCATTTACTGTTCCCTGTGCCCACCTTTGGCTCTTTCCCACCTCTTGCTATTCTGCTCCTAACCTGCTAGCTGGCAGGCGATCGTGCCCGAAGGGGTTGTGTGTACAGGGAGCGTGGCTGTCAGGGGACCCGAGTCCTACAGATGCAGCACATTTTATCACATGGGCTCTGCGGTGGCTCTCACCCGCCGCTCTCCAGTGCGTTTAGAGTGGTTTGGCAGACAGGAGTCGGGGGTAGATTTATTCGTGTAGGAGTTACTTAGGGCTCAAGGTAGAAAGTGTAATGAGCCTACTTGGCTGGCCCTTGCACTCCATGATAACAGTCAGTTGGGTCCCAGGAGGAGATGGGAGCAGTTTTCCTCCCATTCCCTCCTCTTTCCTTCCCCATGATTAACGTGGCTGGTGAGTGCAGAAAGGGAATCTGAGCAGGAGGCTGACTCTGTCCTGGAAGCAAGGCGAGGACTGTCTTTGGCGCAGGTCTGCCCTGGCCGCGAAGGCCCTATCTTCTTCGGGGACGAGCAGCACGGGTTTGTGTTCAGCCACACCTTCTTCATCAAAGACAGCCTGGCCCGCGGCTTCCAGCGCTGGTACAGCATCATCACCATCATGATGGACCGCATCTACCTCATCAACTCCTGGCCCTTCCTGCTCGGGAAGATCCGCGGGATCATCGATGAGCTCCAGGGCAAGGCGCTCAAGGTGGCCCCGATGGGGGAGCGGGCGGCGGGGTGTGCGCGGTGGTCCTGCCGTGGCTGCTCTGTCTGCCAGTGAATTGTCGTTTCCTGGCCTCAGGGTCGGAGTTGTGGCCGGAGGCCCGGCAGTCAGCCAGTCAGTTTGGTTGCTTTTCTGGTCTCTGATGTCCTGGTCTGGTTCAGCTCTGGCTTCTTGGCTGCAGTCAGACCTGGCTTCATCTGATGTCTTTGTCCTCTGGCCGCCATTGCAAGGGCCTGGTCGCTAACCAGGCTGCAGACCCGCCACCCCCAGCTGGCATTGCACCTCAGGGCTGGCAAGGTGATGCCTGGCAAGTTTTTCTCTGGCTCAGGTTGCTTGTCCATTGCAGGGACTGGGGGGATCTGCTTGTTGTAGGTCCCGACAGCCATGCTGCTTGTTTGCCTGCTGGAGGGAAGTGAGGGTGCTGGTCACATGTCCTCCCACATGCTCTGTGTGATGAGCCCTCCATGTGCCTGGAGTGGGAGGACTGGACAGATGTGGAGCATGACAGTCGTGGCCGTGAGCACGCCTGCTGCCTCAGTGTCTCTCCAGCGCCCCAGAAGGCCTTCATAGGAGAGGCAGGGGTGTCCCGACAGCCGGGGAGCAGACCCTTCTGTCAGAATCACGAGACTGGCGCTCTGTGCTCTGCGTGGGGTCGGGACAGGCTTCAGGGCAGCATCGGGATGCTGGCTGGGAGCCCACGGCCGCTTGGCTGCTGTGCTCGGGTACAGGGCTCCCTCCTCTGCGTTGCAGGTGTTTGAGGCAGAGCAGTTCGGGTGCCCACAGCGCGCCCAGAGGATGAACACAGCCTTCACCCCATTCCTGCACCAGAGGAACGGCAACGCCGCCCGGTCGCTCACCTCCTTGACCAGCGATGACAACCTCTGGGCGTGCCTGCACACCTCCTTCGCGTGGTAAGGAGGCCGCAGGCCTTTCAGCAGCTCTGGAGAGAGCAGGGAAGACTTCGGGGAGAGCAGTGTTGGTGCCTAACTGGTATGCAGTGTACTGAGCACTGACCTGGACCCGGTTCTCCCTGAGACGCGTCCTGTAGAGCTCCCTTCCCAGTGATGTTTCTGAATGCTAGTCCCAGCATGCACACTCCCTCCCAGGAGCACGCCTATGCCTTTCCCTTCCCTCTTCTTCCCCACAGGCACCCTTCCTAAACTCTAAGGGCCCCCAGGAGACTTGCAGCCACGGGCCAGTGGGCAGTGGCTGCTCGCAGCTCGTTTCAGGCTGACCGCTGGCCCTGTCCTCAGGCCCCCTTTTCTCGGACTTCTTACTGAGCCCAAGCAGCCCAGCTGAGGCTCATTTCCCCAGCGAGTCCCTCTCCTGTTGCTTCTATCCTAGGCCCTTTGTTTTGCTGTCCCCAGCCTTAATAAACGTCCTCTAAAAAAAAAAACTAGGCCCGGCCGCTGTGGCTCCGTGGTTGAGCGTCTGCCTATGAACCAGGAGGTCACGGTTCAATTCCCAGTCAGGACACACACCCCCGATCCCCAGTGGGGGGTGTGCAGGAGGCAGCCAGTCAGTAATTCTCTCTCCTCATTGATGCTTCTATCCCTCCCTTTTCCTTATCTCTGAAATCAGTAGGAATACATTTTTTAAAAAAAGATAGTCGCATTCCAAGACAAGGGATCTTCTCCCTTCTTTGTAGCCAGTGATGAGCATTTACCTCCCAAACCTTCTGTGGGTCAGGAGTGGAGAGAGGCTCAGCTGGCCAGTCCGGCTCAGGTTCTAAGGAGGTTTCCGCCATCCGGTTTGGCTCCCTCACGGGACTGGCACGGGGGTGCTGGCTGTGGGCAGGAGGCCTCAGCCCCTCGCGGTGCGGACAGACGAGCTGACTTCCCTCAGAGTGAGCGACCAAGGAAAGCAGGGGGTGGGATACGCAAGGTCCTGACCGGCCGCAGCCCACACGGCTGTGTCCTGCTGTTGGTTAGGAATGTGCTGTGTCCCCGATGCCAGCCTTGGTGGAGGAGAGGGTTAGTCTTCCGCTTTGGAAGGGAGGAGCGTCCGTGGATTTGTGATGTATTTGAAATGACGACTGTTTGTCCTCTGGCCATCGATTGTTTCAGTCCCTCCATTGCAAGATCCTCGGAAGACCCCCCCACATTCTCCTGTGCCGTTAGTGCGAACTCTAGGGCTCATTGTCTAAGGTCTTGGTGGGCGAGGAGCTCAGAGGGGGGCCCTCGGGTGCAGCTCCCAAGACCTGCGAAACCCACCTCCCACGTCCATCGCCCCTGGCTCTTAAAGATTACTTCTATGTGGGACGTTTCTAAGCGGCTCAGAGTAGAATTAACAGCACCGGGCACGTGGCATCCCTGTCGTCCATCTTTGGCAGCTGTCAGCATCTGCTTTCTCATGTGCCCCTCACTTTTTCCTAGAGTTTTTACAGCAAATGTCAGTTGTATCATTTCAGCTGCAAAACCATGATCATATCCGACAAAATGGACTAATGTCTTAGTACCATCCAGCCCAGTCCACATTCACTTTCCCGGTTTTGCCTCACAAGTGACTTTTGAATTGGGTCACACGCAGTGTGTGGATTGTTGTAATCTCTTATCTGGAAGTGTCTCCTGCCCTGCTTTTCCTGTGCCTTTTGTTGGGGGAGCTGGGCCACTGGCTTCTTTTACGCTGTTTTCTATAAACGGGGGGTTAGAGCGAGAGGCTTGAGGGGCTTCGGGTTCAGCTTTCTCCTGACGAGAGACATGAGGGCTCTGTTCTCAGGCTCCTGAAGGCGTGCGGCAGCCGGCTGACGGAGAAGCTCCTGGAGGGCGCGCCCACCGAGGACACCTTGGTCCAGATGGAGAAGCTCGCGGGTAAGCGGGGGCGCCCTCTGCCCACACGGCCTTGGGGCCATCCCAGCCAGCGGCCTCCTCCAGGCCGGCAGAGAGCTGACCGGGGGGCCCTGGGGTAAGCCCACGAGGAGCCTCTCAGAGAGGCTTGCCCTTTAGCCCACGCGCTCCTGTCTTGATTTCCTGTCTCATCCTCCTGGACAGTCCAGGAGCGTCTGTGACCCAGGCATCCGGGAAAAGCCCCTGTCGGGCTGTGTAAGGATTGGCCGATGGGAAGCTTTCTTGTCCCGGTTTTATCGTTACCAAGTGCTTAGCCTCTCCAGATTCTCGTACTCTGCTCGCTAGCAACACAGAGCTGTGCAGCCGCCGGGCCAGGGTTCCCATCAAGGGCGGCGGTTCCCGCTTCACTGTCTGGGCCGCCCTCTCAGGTGTGGGGTCAGCTCTTCGTGTCTGGGCGGAGGAACTCCCTGGGAACCCCTGGTCCCGCCCGGCTGTGCTTTCCTGCAGAGGGCCTTCGCTTGATGGTTGAGGTCTACAGTCTCAGCGGCGTGGTGGGTGAATCCGACTGTGGGGTGTGTGTGTAGCTTGTTGCTAGCCGTGCTGGTGTGCTGCAATGGCAGATAACTGACCTGAAAACACTGGAGCTGTCGCAAGGCCCCTCCTGCAGTCAGGTCACTTCCACACGCTTGCACGCAAACCCTCTCCTGAGTAGGGAAAAGCAAATAGTTTCCGCGAGAGCAGAAGGTACTTAGAAGAGAGAAAACTTTGCAGTCGTGGCCAGGCTGGCCCTAGAGTGCCCATCATTGTAGTGACTAAGTTTCCAGGCTAGTGAAGGTGGTGAGAGTTCCTGGCACAGAGAGCCCCGTGTATCCGGACAGCCTTCCAGGGCTTCTGTCACATCCCGGTCTGTGTTCTGGTCACAGGAGGCTCAGAGCACAGGCTCTGGGGGCGGCTGACCCATCTGCAGGGCCTGCCTTCTGCTCTGTTCCATGTGCTGGGCACAGCCCTCCCCGAGGGCCTCACCAGGTGAGGATTGTATGAATACTAATTGAAATAACAGACATTTCTTTATCTTTAAAATGAGGAGGATAGTATTGAGGGTGAAAGGGTGAGGAGCGAGGAAGCCCCTGGAGTAGTCCTGGCCGTGGAGGAGCTCAGGCAGCCAGGCTCTGTCCTCCGTGCCGTTTGCGTGACCTTTCCCCTGTGGGAACCGCGCAGTTCTGTAGGTGCCTGGCAGCGCAGTGAGGCTCTGGGCCCTCCCCGCCCACTGCAGGGCTCGTAGGGTAAGCGTAGGATAGCCCTGCTGGTGCGCTCAGTGGATAGAGCTTCGGCCTGTGCACGGAGGGTCATGGGTTTGATTCCCCATCAAGAGCACGTACCTGGGTTGCAGGTTCCATCCCCAGCCTGGTCGGTGTGTGTGGGAGGCAACCAATCAATGTGTCTCTCACATCGATGTGTCTCTCTCTCCTCCTCCCCCCTCCGTTCTGCTCTCTAAAAATCAATGGGAAAAATGTCCTCGGGTGAAAATTAACAACAGTAAAGAGTAGTGGAGATGGCTGGCCCCAATCAGCAATCCACGGCCTCTAGTAGCTTAACCATGAGGGGCTTTGGGCTGAAGTGGTCACACAAGGAGACCATCGCAGCCAGGAAGTGGGGGAGTCCAGGGGGCGGCAGGCTTCATAGCTGTCTTTGTTGTCCGTCCTGCAGATTTAGAAGAGGAATCAGAAAGCTGGGACAACTCGGAGGCTGAAGAGGAAAAAGCCTCTGTCTTGCCAGAGGGTGCGGAGGGCCGGGAGCTGACCAAGTGTCCCACAGCTTCCTCCTCGCTCTCAGACTGTGAGAGCTGGCAGCCCCGAAAGCTGTCCGTCTTTCAGTCCCTTCGGCACATGAGACAGGTAGGCAGCAGAGGGCCAGAGCCACGTCCCCACCCCCTCGTCCCCTCCAGCACACTTGGTCCTTGGGGCTCATGGTGTTCAAGACCCGCAAGGACGGGTGGTGGGGAGTGACCACCAACCTCCTTGGTGGCTGTGGGTCCATGCCCGTCAGGGCACATGCAGGAATCCACCAGTGAAACAGCATATTTCTCTCTCTACAGAAGCAGTAACTAAAACAAACAGCATATCCTTGAGAAGATTAAAAACAGGGGGCAGGGACTGGTCTGGATGAGAGCAGTGTGGGCAGGGCGGGGAGCAGCGTGGCGGGGACAGGCCTGGTGGGAGGAGCGCTGGCTGGAGCAGGCTGGCTCTGGATGCTGGGTTTGCCACATCGGCGGCGTCTGGATGTGGAGTGAGGGCTGTGGAGACCCCTGCTCTTCCTGGGCCTGCAGTGCCCTGATACCTGCCACTTGCTTTCAAGTGGTTCAGCAAAGTAAAGTGTGTAGACAGAGAAGGTAAATGTTGCTAATACTTTTTCTGCTTCAAGGCTTTGAAAATGAAAATGAGAAAAAGATCTTATAAAATGTGCAAGAGTTTTAGGATCTGATTTTAGACACAAATCTGGGGACTACTGTCTGCCTTCTGACCTGGGCAAGCCAGTCAGCCTCCCCGAGAAGCTAAGTGGCTTCTTCTCTGACCTGCCTTCCTTGACTGTACAGAGAAGGTTCTAGATGGACACACAAGTAGCATCCGTTGGACAGAATGCACATTCAGGGCAGAGAGCACCGAGCTCTGTTTTTCAGGTCCTGGGTGCCTCGTCTTTTCGCATGTTGGCCTGGCACGTTCTCATGGGGAACCAGGTGATCTGGAAAAGCAGGGACACAGACCTTGTCCTGTCAGCGTTTGAAGTTCTCCGGGTAAGGGTGTCTTCTGTCCTTCCTTGTTCTATAGCAGAACAGTATTTGTTGGGTGTGATTGTTAGGGTGCACTGATGCTCCTTCCTGAGATCCGTGTTTCCCTCCACGGTTAAAAATGACAGTTATTTATGGCTTTTATTTCTAGTGGAAGGAGTCTGTGCTTCCTGATAGATTGAGAACTAATGACACTCTCTCCCATCCTCATCCCCTGAGTCACTTGCAGAAGCCATGGGGTGGTCACAGCTGCTGTGGCAGCAGCCCTGGGTCGCCGCACTGCCTCTGCGCAACAGTCCGATGGGGGTGGTGCAGGGGCAGCACGCTGTCCCATCCCAGAGGTGCGATGGGTGCCACGGCCCGGGTTTGGCGCTCATGTGTTTAAGTCACTAGAAAGTGTGAAAGCCTGCCGTCTGCTGCGTAGGCCTGTGAGGCACAAAGTGAATACGGCAATCTCTCAGAAAGCATGGAATCTCTTTGTTGGGTGCGGGAAGAGACCGCTGTCTGAGCAATACAAGAATTATATAGGAATTAGCACCATAAAGCAGAGGCAGCACGAGTTACACCTGACCAATGGCCAGGAGACACCAGGGGGCTGAGTGACCAGGGACGCCTCCTGGGAGGAGGGAGACTTTGGATGGCGCTGCGGAGGGTCCTGGAAGGTGGGTGATGGAGACAGGCAGGGCCAGGGTGTTCCATCTGCTGTGGGTTCTGAGTCCCTCTCTCCTCTCCAGACCATGCTGCCCGTGGGCTGTGTGCGCGTCATCCCTTACAGCAGCCAGTACGAGGAGGCCTACCGCTGCAACTTCCTGGGGCTCAGCCCCCACGTGCAGATCCCCACCCACGTGCTCTCCTCAGGTGCGTGCTCTCCTCACCTGCGGCCCAGCGCCCAGGGCTTAGACATGGGCCGGGCCTTCGCTGTGCGTTCGAGAATGTCGCCTGCCGGCCTTGGGAGCAGGGGGTACCCCCAGTGCCGGACCAGCTTTCCCAGTGCCATTGGGCCTTTGTTTTCTGCCTTTAAAATGGATGAGGTTTGTCTGGACAGCTTCATAGTCAGGGTGGCTTACAGGGCATGGTTCTCAGGCGGGGGCAGGCCGCAGTCTGGGAGTGGGAACAGCCAGTGGCTGTCAAAGGACTGTAGTTGCGTCTGGGCAGGTGAGTCAGGGATGCCGCCGAGCTGGGGGCTGGCTGGGCTGCGACAGCCGCCTTCATGGTCCATGCGTCTCATGGGCTCCTTTGCTCTCTCATGTTCTGTCACACTTCCTTGTTCCCTCCAAGTGTTTCTTCCTTTTACATGTCTTTTTTAAAACAAGAGCTTATTTGAGCCAAAACTGAGGACATGCTGGGGAGCATGATCTCAGATGCTCCCCTTTTATAGGCCTTAATTGCATCTTCCGCATCCATTGCTCAGCCGGCTCCGCCCTCAGTGCCCGCAAGCTTACTACCAAGAAGCTAATCAGCACCCCTCACTTTTGGTTTAGGAAGCTCAGGAGTCAGCCTGGGTGCCATCGCAGCTGCCAAGGCGGCCAGGGCTTCCAACACCGACTCGGGGCAGCCCTGCGCTCCGGTGGTGGGCGGGGCAGTGGCAGAGCGGCTGGCCTCCGCAGCCCTGAGCAGCTGCCTCTGTCCTGGGTCCGATTTCAGGATGGGCTTAAAGTCTTACCACTTCTAGTGGCTTCAGGCGAGTCACTTGGCTTCTGAGTCCGTTTCCCTGTCTACAGAATGGGGGAATTGTGGCACCTCTCTCTAGCGGCCAGGGCTGTTTAATAGTATGGAAATTGAGGTATATAATTAGTATTATTGTAAAATAATATGGTGTTAGTCTAACAGAGTTAAACCTTAACTGTTTACAAATAAACCACA
This sequence comes from Myotis daubentonii, assembly GCF_963259705.1. Lineage (NCBI taxonomy): Eukaryota > Metazoa > Chordata > Mammalia > Chiroptera > Vespertilionidae > Myotis > Myotis daubentonii. Next base: position 3,144,627 of record NC_081855.1, on the reverse strand, counting down.
GAAAGTTTTAAATGCCCAAGTGTTCATCTCCGGAGACGGGTTATCCCTGGGTGATCAGGTGATTTGAGCAGCAGGCAGAGGTGGGCTTGCTGCCCAGTGGAGGACGCTCCCGGGAGCAGTGCGTTTGTATTGCTGCAGAATTTGCTGTCGTAGTGGAGGTCCACACAGCCGCTCCCTCCAGCCTCCCCCCGGCTGGGTGTGAGGACGACCAGTCTCTGAGCAAGTACGAGTTCGTGGTGACCAGTGGGAGTGCTGTGGCTGCAGACCGAGGTGGGTGTTTCTGGGCGGCGCCTGCACCACGAGATTGGGAGAGGGAGTGCGCCTCCCCTCCTGGGCTGACCCTCCTCCCCCACCTGCTGTGCCCCTCCCTGTTCCCAGTGGGCCCGACCATTCTGAATAAGATGGAAGCTGCTCTAACCAACCAGAATCTGTCTGTGGACGTGGTTGACCAGTGCCTCATCTGCCTCAAAGAAGAATGGATGAAGTAAGTACTGGCCACTGCACTCCTGGGGCGTTCAGTGCTGATGGAGAGGGCTGGATTGCCGGCAGCAGTGTGTCTGTTAAGGAGAACCAGAAGCTGTTTTCAGAGAAGGAGGTGAGGCTGTGGCGACCGGAGAGCAGTTAAGAGCACAGGTTAAGAGTGAGTTCAATCACCAGCTCCGCTAGGAATATATTGGCTGGGTGACACCATGCAAATCACCTGGTGCCCCAAGCTGCAGGCTGCTCCTCTATGAGACAGGGGTGACACCTGCCTCCAAGGGAAGCATTTATTTTTGCTGCTTAATTAACTTTAAAAATCTGAAAGTCAGATAAATAGGTATTTCTGTTTTACTGAAGCAAGTTACTTTATTTCCTCCTGCCTTCTTAGTAATTTTTTGTCAAATTTAATTAGTAAAACATTATCCTGATTTCAAATATTACAGCGAAGCTTAGGATCAACCAAATTCTTTCATGAATTTAAGGGAAAATTTTTTTTCTCCTTTTTTTCCATCTTGATACACCAACCATATTACCCAAGGCTGTCACTGATGGGCAAACTAGAGACCCTAAGGTTGCAGGTGGTCTACGGCCCTGCTGGGCTGTCCCTTCTGAGGGTTTGAATTCCAGCTCTGCTTGCAGACCAGAGCTCAGTGATTGTGCTGTGGCATCTGAGTGTTTTGTTTGGTTTTCTGCAGCAAAGTGAAGGTCCTTTTCAAATTCACCAAGGTGGACAGTCGGCCCAAAGAGGACACGCAGAAGCTCCTGAGTATCCTCGGAGCATCTGAGGAGGACAACGTCAAACTGCTCAAGTTCTGGATGACAGGCCTGAGCAAAACCTACAAGTCCCACCTCATGTCCACGGTCCGGAGCCCCCCGACCACAGAGCCTCGTAATTGACCCACCATGGAAGTCAGTGCCTTCTGGGAAGTGGTGATGGCCATCCTTGCCATTGCACTCAGAGATTGGGTGTCTGGTGGCCATCCTAGGCTGTCCCATCCTGCACTGCTGGCACGGAGCTGTGTCCGAGCAGGGCATGCAAACTGTTGGGGCTGAACTATGCCTGTGTGTGGGATTTGGGTGTGGTGAGTTCTTGGGATCATCCCACCGGCTGTTTCCATTGCTCCAGCCTGAAGAGGACCGTGGGAGACTTGTGACAAGGACAGGCCCCTGCACCGGTGCACCCTGTGAGAGAAGACGAAGGAAACTGTGTCTCCTGTCGCTCGTGGACTTAGATCTCAACTTTTATAGGGAAGACACGTCAGGCCAGACCTGACCTGGGTATTTTCGCCACAATATCATACTTTCTCTTGAGGTTAACATTCAAAACTTTCTGTTCTGAAATGCAGCAAGAGTTCTCCAGGCATTAAATGCACACATGTAGTATCACTACAGTTGTGGATTTTCAAGACAGGTGCTGATCCTTAGTCATTTTTAGTAACCTGGTTTTGAGTTAGGGCTCTGGGACAGGCTTTTCGAGTAAAGAGGAGGTATTCCTCATCGGTGGGTCCTTGGGGACTCATGTTCTGAAGTCATGTGACTACCAAGTCTTCTGGCCATGCTGTCCTGGTATTGCTTTGAAATTACCCTATAGTTTGAGGTCAAGCCCCTGATCTTTGTTACACAAAGATGACACTTTGCCGAAATGTTCCTGGAGCCATTTGACTTGCCCAGCTCACTGTGTACTCTTCCACGTCACTTTGTTTTTATTGCTTCTTTACACACATTTGGCTGCAGTTAATCTTCAGAGCATGGTGACTTAAGGTAAGATCATCTCATCCTCTCTGCATTTTTATAAGGGTTCATGGTTTGGAGGGATTTTCCAGCAGTTTTGCTGATTTGTTTAGTTTTTGTTTATTTATATTTAACATGAAGACTAAGTATATGACTAGGTATCTGTATTATGTAAGAACATTGAAACAATAAATATGTATTTTTATAACTTATTGACCACATGGTTTCATAACTAAAGTTTTCTTGGGATCAATCACAGAAAATATGGTTAAAATAACACCAGTAATGATATAATTATTTTGGAACTTGAGTCTGTTAAAGGCTTACAACTTCCAGGGAAAGACTGGTAAACTGGTTAATTTTGGTCAATTTCAGCTCTTTGCACAGTAGCAGCTACCCCTCCCCTACCCCCAGCTGCATGGCAGGCAGTGTTCAGCAGCTTGCACACAGCGTGGGAGCTAGGATGGTAAAAGGGACCCTGTCCTAACTATTAGGGATCTGTGCTCCCATCACTGATTGCTACCTCTGATCACAAAGGTGCAGGCAAAGAGATTGGCAGCCGTTGTTGTTGCACCTCTCCCCTTGTTGCAAGCCCCTCCTCTAGCTGAAGTGACTAGTGGGAGACTTAATGGGCTGTGTCCTCCTCCACCCACTTCAGTTTTTGCTTTTCTCCTTTCAGGAGCCAGATATGAAAGACTCTGACATTCAAACATAACCACGCATATGGGGGAAATTAGAAGGTGGCTGCATACCCACTGTTTACTCAGAAAGGACATGAGAAAAACAAGTTTACACCTCTGGCCTATTCTTGACAAAGAGACAGCTGACAGCAATAAAAATAAGTGGGGGGAAAAAAAGCAACAAAACATTGGGGATGAGTATCTGATTTTCAGTTAATACATTACTAGATGTGTTTTAAAAAATCATGAGGCATACAAAGAAATAGGAACATATGGCCCCATTCAAATGAAAAAAATAAACAGAACCTGTCCATTAAGAAAAAGACTTAATGACAAATATATTAGATAAAGATATAAAACAATTGTCTTAAGATGCAAGAACTAAAGGAAGATGTGGAGAAAATCAAGAAAAGAATGTGTAAACAAAATGAAAATATCAGACAAAAAAAACGTAAAAATAAACCAAGAAGAAATTCTTGATCAGAAAACTACAATGAAAAATTTACTAGGATTGAAAGGCCAATTTGAACAATTAAAAGAAAGAATCAGTGAACTTGAAGATAAAACTATTGAAATTTTCAAGGCTGAGGAACAGAGAGAAAAAAGGTTGAAGAAAAACTAATAGAGCTTAAAAGACCCATGGAACACAATCAAAAGGACCAATATACATATCATGGAAGTCCCAGAGAAAGAAGAAAGAGAAAGGGGAAGAGAATATTTGAAGAAATGGCTGAAAACTTCTTCAATTTGATTAAAGATATAAATATAAACATACATGAAACTGAACAAACTCAAATTAAGATTTTAAAGGACCTACACCAAGAAACATAATCAAACTTTCAAAAGAGAGCAAGTCTTGAAAGCAGGAAGAGAGGTGAATTATTACATACAGGGAATCCTCAATAATATTGCCTTCAGATTTCTCATCAGAAACTTTGGAGACCAGAGGACTGGGCTAATATATTCAGAGTGCTAAAACAAAACAACAAAAGTCAGCCAAGAGTTGTATATCCAGCAAAACTGTCCTTAATAGTGAGGGAGAAGTCAAGACATTCCCAGATGAAAAGTGAGGTAGTTCATGACTGCTAGACATGCCCAGCAAGAACTGCTCACGGAGTACTGCAAGGTGGAATGATTCATTCACCTTGACAGCATCTCAAAGCCATGTAGACATATAAAGATCTAAATGAAAGTAAATGCATAGGCAATTACATAAGCTAGTATTGTAACAGTAGTTTGTAACTGTACTTTTTCTACAACTTAAAAAACAAAGAAAAACTTGGTAATGTAAAAGCTAATGTTACTGTAACTGATTTGTAACTGCAGGTCTTGTTTTCTACGTAATTTAGGAGACTAATGCATTTAGAAGAATTAGTTTATGTTTGTGGGTTTCACTGTAGAAAGATGTAATTTTGTGACATCATCAACCAAAAGGGGATGAAACTCTATTATGAATGACAGTAACTATCTGGACTAGGACGTTCATGACCAACAGACTACTTCAGCAGAAACAAATGGTCCTTGATATCCTTCACCCTGGGAAGGCAACAGTACCCAAGATAGAAATTTAGGGAAAACTAGCCAAAATATATAAGACCATTCCAGATGTCATTTTTGTGTTTGGATTCAGAACCCATTTTGGTGGTGGCAAGACAACTGGCTTTGGCATGATTTATGATCCCTTGGATAATGCAAAGAAAAATGAACCCAAACATAGGCTTGCAAGACATGACCTGTATGGGAAGAAGAAGACCTCAAGAAAACAGAGAAAGGAATGCAAAAACAGAATGAAGGCATCCAGGGGGACTTTGATGGCCAACGTTGGTGCTGGCAAAGTGAGCTGGAGATGGGACAACAGAAAGAGTAAAGATTCTTCAATGACTTGATCTGGGGTGATTGTGCAGATTTTTCATGAGATTAATAAACTAAGAACTTTTATGTGAGAAAAACAAAAGGCATAGAGATGGAGCTATAAAATTTTTGTTATTGAAGTTAAGCTGCTAGAAATTCAAATTAGATATTATACTTTTAGGATGTTAAATGTAATTCTTATGGCAACCACAAAGAAAATAGCTATAGAATATATACAAAAGGAAATTAAAACATTTTACTACAAAAAATTTAACAAAAAAGTACAGAAAATGAGTGACAAAAAAGCTATATAGCATATAGAAAACAAAACATGACAGAAGTTTGTCCCTCCTTATCAATATTTACTTTAAATGTAAATGTATTAAACTCTTCAATTAAAAGACAGAGGCTGGCATAATGATCTAACAAAATATCATCAACAAGAGATTCACTTGATATCCAAAGGCACAAATAGGTTGAAAGTGAAAGGATGGAGAAAGGTATTCTCTAGAAATAGTCACCAAAAGGGAGCAGAATTGGTCATACTAGTATCAGATAAAGTAGACTTTAAACCCCAAAAAAGTTACAAGAGACAAAAAAGAACTAAATATAGCAAGAAGATAGCCTAATATGCAAATTGTCCCCACAGGAGTTCAACCAGGAGGCTGATTGCTATGATCTGCACTGACCACCAGGGGACGGTGTGGAACTAAGGAAGGCCCCAGCTGGCAGTTGGTAGCCAGATGGCCCTGATTAGCCCTGATCTCGGCTAGGCCTAGGGACCCTACCCATGCATGAATTTCATGCACCGGACCTCTAGTCAAAATATATGATGAAGCAAAAACTGACAGAATTGAAAGAGAAACAGATCTACAATAATAATTGCCGGCTTCAATACCCCACTCACAACAATGGATAGAAGAAGCAGACAGAAGATAAGAAAGAAAATAGGGAGCTTAACTTAATAAACAAACTAGATCTAACAGACACATACAGAACATTCCACCCAACAGCAGCATACACATTCTTCTCCAGTACACATGGGACATTTTCTAGGATAGACCATATGTTAGGTCACAAATTAAATCTCAGTAGCTTTGAAAAGAGATACACAGTATTTTCTCTGATAATATGAAGTTAGAAGTAAATAAGACTGGAAAATTCACAAAATAGTGGAAATTATGCAACACATTTTATGGATCAAAGAAAAATCATAAGGGAAATTAGAAAATACTTAGAGATAAAATGAAAATAAAAACACAACAAACCAAAATGTGGGACATAGTGAAAGTTCTGAGGGTGAATGTGTGTGTGTGTGTGTGTGTGTGTGTGTGTGTGTGTATACTAGAGGCCTGGTGCATGAAAACTCATACACTCGGGGGAGGGGGTGGGGAGGGATCCCTCATCCTGGCCTGTGCCATCTCACAGTCTGGGAGCTCTAAGGGATTGTCCGACTGATGGATCATCCCTTCGCCACCGCTGGTCACTGCCGCCCCCTGATCACTGTCCCCTCCCTCTGCCTGCTGGCACGTGCCTTGGCTGGCCTGGCGCTGCCTGCTCACCAGACCCGCTCCCTACTGACCAGTTGTTCTGCCGTTCACTCAATTTGCATATTATGCTTTTATTATATAGGATGATCCCTTGGACTATGTAAAGAAAAATGAACCCAAACATAGACTTGCAAGACATGACCTGTATAAGAAGAAGAAGACCTCAAGAAAACAGAAAGGAACTCAAAAACAGAATGAAGGAATCCAGGGGGACTTCAATGGACTTCAATATATATATGCTTACATTAAAGAAAAGAAAAATCTCAAATCAACAATTTAACTTTACCATATAAGGAACTAGAAAACAAAAACAAACTAAACCTGAAGTCAGCAGGAAAAAAAAATTAGAGCACATTAAAAAATGATTTCTGGAACAGTTGAGGGATTGGTGCCTGGGTGACATCTGAGACAATAGCTTATTCTATACTAGAGACCCGGTGCACAAATTTGTGTACTAATGGAGTCCCTCGGCTTGGCCTGCAGGATTGGGCCAAAACTGGCTCTCCAACACCCCCCAAGGGGTCCTGGATTGTGAGAGGGTGCAGGCCAGGCCGAGAGACCCCACCGGTGCATGATCAGGGCCGGGAGAGACGCAGGAGGTTGGCCAGCCAGGGAGGGACTGTGGGAGGGCTCCAGGGCATGTCTGGCCCATCTTGCTCAGTCCTGATCAGCCGGACCCCAGCAGCAAGCTAACATACCGGTTGGAGTGTCTGCCCCCTGGTGGTCAGTGCACATCATAGCGAGTGGTTGAGCAGCCTCAGAATATCATTAGAATATTACATTTTGATTGGTTGAATGGCTGACTGGTTGACTGGACACTTAGCATATTGGGCTTTTATTATATAGGACTAGAGGCCTGGTGCACAAAATTCGTGCACTGGAGGTGTCCCTCAGCCCTGCCTGCACCCTCTCCAATCTGGGACCCCTTGGGGGATGTTCCACTGCCGGTTTCAGACATCCCTCTCACAATCCGGGACTGCTGGCTCCTAACCACTCGCCTGCTTGTCTGCCTGCCTGATCACCCCCTAACTGCTTCCCTGCTGGCCTGATTGACACCTAACTGTTCCCCTGCCGGCCCGATCACCCCCAACTGCCTTCCCTTGCCAGCCCAATTACCCCCAACTTCCCTCCCCTGCCAGCCATCTTGTGGCGGCCATCTTGTGATGATGCGAGGGCCACCTAGGCTTTTATTAGTATAGATTCCTGTCCTTTTTTATGTAGACCACTCTTTATATCTTGACTCCTTTCTCTTGTCATTTAATCTCTACACTCAATATTATCAAGTACCTATTGTATGCTTGGTATTATTCTAGGGGCTAGAAATACAGTCCTCTACTCTCTTGAAATTTACCATCTTGTGAAGAATATAAGGAATAAACAATTTAGACCTGGCCAGGTGGCTCAGTTGTGTGGAGTATTGTTGCGTACACCAAAAAGTTGTGGGTTTGATCCCCAGTCAGGGCGCATATGGGAGGCAACCAATTGATGTTTTTTCCTCCCTCTTTTTTTCTCTCTCCCTTTCTCAAAATCAATGAAAACATATTTTGTGTGAGGATTAAATAAATAAATAAACAAGTTAAGTGAAAATATTCACTATGAATTGGCCAAGACAGGGAGCATTGAGCGAGAGCAGTGCAATATTGTACTGGAAGGTGAGGGAAGGCAGATCACATCCTCGGGCAGATGAAACATGAATGATAAGAAAGAGCAAGCTGTTTCTCCCTTACGCCCTTTTCCCTTCACTCTAGCCCACAGGTTTAAAAAGATTAGAGCAGAGGTAAACAGAGAACAGAAAAACAACAGAAAAATCAATGAAATGAAAAGTTGGTTCTTCCAAAAGATCAACAAAATGGACAAAACTTTAGCTAGGTGGACTAAAAAAGAAAGACAACTCAAATGACTAAACTCAGAAATGAGAGTGGGGACATTACTACCTATTCTACAGAAATAAAAAGGATCATCAGAGGCTACTGTGAGCAGTTATATGCCAACAAACTGGATAACCCAGATGAAAGGGACAAATTCCTGGAAACAGAAAACCTACCAAGATTAAATCATGAAGAAATAGACAAATCAAATACATCTATAACTAGTAAGGAGAGTGAACCAAAAATCTTCCAAGAAAGGCCCTGAAGCTGATGGCTTCACTGGTGAATTCTACCAAACATTTAATACCTTCTCCAACTTTTCCAACAAAATTGAAGAGAAGGGAACACTTTCTGACTTATTCTCTGAGGCCAGCATAACCCCAACTAAAGCCAGAAAAGACACTATAAGCAAAGAAAAGTATAGCCCAATAGCCCTTATGAACATTGATGCAAAAATTCTCAACAAAATATGAGCAATCAGAATTCAGCAGCATATTCAAAAGAACTGTACCCCATGACTAAGTGGGATTTATTCCTGGAATGCAAGGTGGTTCAACATACAAAATCTGTCCATGTAATACATCACATCAAAATGAAGAAAACCCCCCGCATGGTCATCTTAATTGATGCAGAAAAAGCACTTGTTCATGATAAAAACACTCAACAAAATAGGAATAGAAGACAACTATCTCCACATAAGAGCCATAATACAGCAAACATAATCTACACTAATAAAAGAGAAACATGGTAATTGGCGTACGACCGCTACCCTTCCCATTGGCTAATCAGCGAGATATGCAAATTAACTGTCAGCCAAGATGGCGGCCGGCAGCCAGGCAGCTGAGAACAGGAGGCTTGGTTGCCCCAGCGATGGAGGAAACCAAGGTTCCCCGTCTGCAGCTGCGGGGCTCTGAGCTCCTGAAGCAACAACTCCAAAAGATACAATGTTTCAATTATAGAAGCTAAAAGATGGCGGTTAATTTGCATACTTAGGCTCCAAGCAGAGCAAAGCCAAACAGCCCTGAAGCGGCAGGGCAGAGAGGCCTCATGGATCCGGGATCAGCGGAGCGGACAGGCCTCCCGCCGGGGATCAGTGGAGCTGCGAGGCCTCCCGGCCCCCGGATCAGCGGAGCCGAGAGGCCTCAGGACCCTGGGATTAGCGGAGCCGAGAGGCCTCCCGGCCCCAGTTTTCAGCAGAGCCGCGAGGCCTCCCGCCCCGGGATCAGCGGAGCTGAGAGGTGTCCTGGCCCTGGGATCAGTGGAGCCGAGAAGCCTCCCGGCCTGGTTATCAGTGGAGCCGAGGGATCAGCGGAGCCTCGAGGCCTCAGGACCCCCAGATCAGCGGAGCAGCGAGGCCTCCCAGGACCGGGATCAGTGTGACAGGGGGCAGCGACCAAACCTCTGATCGCCCTGCAGGCTCTGGGTGTGACAGGGTGTGGAGCCCCAACCCTCTGATCGGCCCTGCTCTGTGTGTGACAGGGGGGAGCTCCCAAACCCCCTGATGGGCCCTGCTCTGTGTGTGATGGGGTGGCGCTGCAACCTCCCTATCCACTCTGCCTTGAGTGTGACAGGGGGCGGTGCCCCAACCCCCCAATCGGCCCTACCCTGAGCGTGACTGAGGGTGGCATCGCAACCTCCCGATCCGCCCTGCTCTGTGCATGACAGGGGCGGTGCCCCAACTCCCCAATCAGCCCTGCTCTGAGCCCGACCAGGGGCTGCACCTAGGGATTAGGCCTGCCCTCTGCCACCCGGGAGCAGGCCTAAGCCAGCAGGTCGTTATCTCCTGATGGGTCCCAGACTGCAAGAGGGCACAGGCCGGGCTGAGGGACCTCCTCTTCCCACCCCGAGTGCACAAATTTTTGTGCACCAGGCCTCTAGTCTATATATATAAAAAGCCAGGAACTGGAATGCCGTGATGACCAGAATGACCAGTCGCTATGACACCCACCTCGGCCAGCAAACAGGCCCGATTTGGGGGTGGGGCCAACCGGCCAACCTCCCGCGGCCCCTCCCCCCAGCCAGCCCTGTCCCTGATCAGCTTCTCCCACCTTGTTCGAGGGCGGGGCTGCTGGCCAACCCCCCCATGGCCCTTCCCCTCCCCCAGCCCTGCTCCTGCTTTCCCCCACAACTCCAACAGGGGGTAGGGCTGGTGGCCAACCTCCTGCAACCCCTCCCATGGCCAGCCCCGCCCCTGATGGGCCCCCACCACCCCAATTGGCCTGTAGCCCCACCCCCCAGCCAGCTCTGCCCCAGATCACTCCCACACACCAATCAGGGGTGGGGCTGGCCATCCAACCTCCCATGGCCCCTCCCTGGCCACTGACCCCGATTGGCCTCCCCCACCCCAATCCGGAGCAGGGCCCGCCAGCCAATCACCCATGGCCCCTCCCCACAGCTGGCCTGGCCCTGATCTAGCACTGATGGGGGTGGGCTGGCTGGCCAACCTCCCACTGTCTCCTCCTTCTGACTGTCCCAGCCCTGATCTGCCTAGATTGGGGCCAGGCAGCCAGACCCCAAACATGCACAAATTCATGCACTGGGCCTCTAGTTTAATAATGAAAGAATGAAACTTTTCCTTTGAGATAAAAAATACTATTCAACATAGTATTGGACATTCTAGTCAGAGCAATTAGGCAAGAAAAAGAAAAGACATTCAAATGCAAAAAGACATAGTAAAATTATTTCTTTGCAAAAAGACATAGTAAAATTATTTCTTTGCAGATAATATGCTCTTATATGGAAGAAATCATAAAGACTCCACAAAAAGTTGTTAGATCTAATAAGTGAACCGAGCAAAATAGTATGATACAAAGTCAACATGCAAAAAAACCAATTACAATTCTAACTTAAACAATCTTAAAAGGGAATTACAAAAACAAGTTGATTCACAATAGCATTAAAAATAATAAAATAATTAAGAATTAACTTAATGAGGTGAAGACTTGCAAAATCTATACTAATAAAAGGGTAATATGCAGATGGTTGGGACGCCCTCAAGCATAACGGCTGATCAGCTGGAAGCTGCATGCAGCAGGCACGGGTGGGCGGGGACTTGCAGCATCAGGGATGGGGGTGGGGTGCAGCGGAGGCCTCTTCCATGGCCTGGCCCTGGGGTCCATGGGCCTCCCCTGGCTCTGGCCTACCTCTTTGGGGCAATCCATTGAGGACCCCTGGATGGGTGGGTGGGGCCTACCTCTTTGGGGCGATGAATCGCGGGGCTCCACACTGTGACAGGGCACAGGCCAGGCTGGGGGATCCCCCCGCCCCCCAAGTACATGAATTTTGTGCACCAGGCTACTTAGTAAAGCTATAAAAGATTCATAAAAGAAATTAAAGACAAATAAATGGAAACACATCCCATGTTCATGCATTCAAAAAAGTAATATTGTTAAAATGTCAATATTACCCAAAGTTATCTACAGATTCAATGCAATCCCTATCAAAATCCTGAAATTCACATGAAATCTCAAGGGACTCCACATAACCAAAACAACCTTGCAGGGGTGGGGAGGTGGAACAAAATTGGAGGACTCACACTTCCAGATTTCAAAACTTAATACAACGCTGCAGTAATTAAAACAGTGTGGTATTGGCAAAAAAAAACAGACATATAGACCAGTGAAATAAAATAGAGCCCCAAAATAAGCCCTCCCAAATATAGTCAAATGATTTTTGACAAGCATGCCAAGACCAAATAATGGGGAACTCACAGTCTTTTCAACAAACAGTGCCAAAAATAATGAATATCCCTATGCAAAAAGGTTAGATGCTTTCTAATACCACATTAAAAAATTACTTAAAATGGATCGAGAACATAAATGTAAAACCTAAAACAATAAAACTCTTAGAATAAAACATGGTGCCAATCTTTTAAAAGAAATCATTTTTATTGCTAAATTAAAAATACTTTTTCCAATTTGTATTCAATGTTATTTGTATTAGTTTCAAATGTAACAGCATAGTAGTTAGACAATCATATACTTTACAAAGTGTTCCCCCCAATATTTCCAGTCCCCACCTGGCACCACACGCAGTCATTACAATAATATTGCCTTTGTTCCCTAGGCGACACCTTACATCCCGGTGACTCTTCTGTAACTACCGATCTGCAGATCCTAATCCCTTCACCTTCTCACCCCTCCCCCTCCCCCTGTCAACTACCAGTCTGTTCTCTGTAAGTCTATTTCTGTTTTGTTTATATTGTTCTTTAGATTTCACATATAAGTGAAATCATATGGTATTTAACACTCATTGCTGTTGCAAATGTTAAGATTTCATTCATTTTATGGCTGAGTAATATTCCATTGTGTATATGTACCACAGCTTCTTTTTTCCCCCTTTTAAAGAAGTATTGGGGTGACATTGGTTAATATGATCATATAGGTTTCAGGTGTGGGTTTCTGTGTTAGAAGATCTATGTATTGCACTGTGTGCCCACCACCCAGAGTCAGATCTCCTGTCACCTTGTATTAGGGCTTGCTTCACCCCCACCAAATTCCCTCTGCCAACCACCACACTACTGTTTGTGTTCACGAGTTTTGATTTTATACCTCAATTATGAGTGAGATCATAGGGTTCTTAACTTTCCTGACTTACTTATTTCACTTAACATAATGTTCTCAAGGTCCATCCATGTTGTTGCAAATGGCAGTATTTCATCCTTTCTTTTAAAAAATATTTTTATTGATTTTAGAGATGAAGGAAGAGGGAGAGAGAGAGTTAGAAACATCAACGATGAGAGAGAATCATTGATCAGCTGCCTCCTGCATGCTCCACAGTAGCGATCAAGCCCACAACTCGGGCATATGTCCTTGACTGGGAATCAAACTGACCTCCTGGTTCACAGGTCAACACTCAACCACTGAGCCTGCTGGCTGGGCCATCCTTTCTTATGAGTAATACTAGTGGCCCGGTGAACAAAATTTGTGCATGGGGGAGGGGCGTCCCTCAGGCCGGCCTGCACCCTCTCCAATCCGGGACCCCTCAGGGGATGTCCAACTGCCTCTCACAATCCGGGACCACTGGCTCCTAACCGATTGCCTACCTGCCTTATTGTACCTAACCCCTCTGCCTGCCTGTCTGATTGTACCTAACCCCTCTGCCTGCCTGCCTGATTGTACCTAACCCCTCTGCCTGCCTGCCTGATTGTACCTAACCCCTCTGCCTGCCTGCCTTATTGTACCTAACCCCTCTGCCTGCCTGCCTGATTGTACATAACCCCTCTGCCTGCCTGTCTGATTGCCCCTAACTGCTCCCCTACCAGCCTGATCGCCCCTAACCACCTCTGCCCTGCCCCACACCCAGGACCCAGGCTTCCCTCCTCCAGCCGGCCATAGGCACTCAGGACCTGGGCTGGCTTCGCCCAGGCCGACTGCAGCCACAGGGGACTGTGGGAGGGCAGCTTTGCTCAGGCCACAGCCGCAGGCGCTGGTGCTCGGGACCGCGGGGCAGGTGGTTTGTCCCTCTCCTGGGTCACAAGTGCAGCTGCTGGCACCCAGGATCCTGGGAACTGTGGGGCATGTGGATTGTCCCTCTCCTGGGCTGCAGGCACAGCCACAGCCACTGGCACCTGGGATCATGGGGTGTGCAGGTTGTCCCTCTCCCGGGCTGCAGCCTGGTTGGTCCCCATTCCTCTCTCACAAGCTCATTTGTGCTGCTGGTCCCCATTCCTCTCTCGTGAGCTCATCTCTGCCTGGCTGGTCCCCACACCTCTCTCCCCAGTGTTGAGTGTCTGAGCTATTAGGGCCTGAGGGTGTGACACCATTTGCATATTATCTCTTTACTAGTAGCCCAGTGCACAAAAATTTGTGCACTCAGGGGGGGCGTCCCTCAGTTATTAAACATTTATCGGCACAACATTGACCACATTGGTGGTGGTGGTGGTCTTGTCAGAATGTGTTATATTATGCAGATGAAAATCTATTTAAACAGATTTGATGTAGATATTTTCTTTTTTTTTAATTAAATATTGTTCAGATTATTACATTTGTTCCTCTTTTTTCCCCCCATAACTCCCCTCCTCCCAATTCCCGCCCCACCCTCCGCCCTCACTCCCCGCCCACTGTCCTCTTCCATAGGTGCACGATTTTTGTCCAGTCTCTTTCCGCATCTCCCACACCCCTTTCCCCCCCAAGAATAGTCAGTCCATTCCCTTTCTATGTCCCTGATTCTATTATGATCACCAGATTATTTATTCACTTGATTCTTAGATTCACTTGTTGATAGATGCATATTTGTTGTTCATAATTTGTATCTTTACCTTTTTCTTCTTCTTCCTCTTCTTAAAGGATACCTTTCAGCCTTTCATATAATACTGGTTTGGTGGTGATGAACTCCTTTAGCTTTTCCTTATCTGTGAAGCTCTTTATCTGACCTTCAGTTCTGAATGATAGCTTTGCTGGATAAAGTAATCTTGGTTGTAGGTTCTTGGTATTCATCACTTTGAATATTTCTTGCCATTCCCTTCTGGCCTGCAAAGTTTCTGTTGAGAAATCAGCTGACAGTCGTATGGGTATTCCCTTGTAGGTAACTGGGTTTCTTTCTCTTGCTGCTTTTAAGATTCTCTCTTTGTCTTTTGCTCTTGGCATTTTAATGATGATGTGTCTTGGTGTGGTCCTCTTTGGATTCCTTTTGTTTGGGGTTCTCTGCGCTTCCTGGACCTGTAAGTCTATTTCTTTCACCAGGTGGGGAAAGTTTTCTGTTATTATTTCTTCAAATAGGTTTTCAATATCTTGGTCTCTCTCATCTTCTGGCACCCCTATAATTCTGATGTTGGTACGCTTGAAGTTGTCCCAGAGGCTCCTTACACTATCTTCATATTTTCAGATTCTTTTTTCATTTTGCTTTTCCAGTTGGGTGTTTTTTGCTTCTTCGCGTTTTGAATCTTTGACTTGATTCTTGTGCTCCTCTGGTCTGCTGTTGGGTGTCTGTATAATATTCTTTATTTCAATCAGTGTATGCTTAATTTCTAGTTGGTTCTTTATCATAACATCGAGGATCTCATTAGATTTCTTGAGGATCTCACTACATTTATCGGCGGTCTCACCAGTCTTTTCGAGGGCCTTACTAAGTTTATCGGCAGCTTCTAGACAGTTCTTGAGAGACCTTAAAAGTGTGGTTTTGAGCTCTATATCTTCTTCCATTTCTGACATTTGCGTCCTGTTTCTTTGTCTCCGCATTTTTTTATCTTTTCTTGGTGCACCCCCTAGTGGTCTTTATGCGCAGTCTTGTAGTTAAGCCTTGATTGTTGTCGGTAATACCAGGGGTGATTTGACCTCCAGGCTAACTGGCTTTGAGAGTCAGCTGTGTCTGCAGTGGGAGAGCTTCTGTGCTGGATCTCTAGGGCAGTGCTAATCTAGTGTTTGCCTGAGGCTATCCAGCAAATGGTTCTGTGCAGGGCTTGGGCAGAGTGGGTCCCCGGGGATCTACAGGGCGGGCCGAGCAAGCAGTTATGGCTGCTCTCAGTTCTGTCCCTAGGGGCTCTGCCTCACAGAGTCCCAGCAACCGCTGCAAACCTCGGAGAGAAAGCTGCCTTCGAGTTCCGACCGAAGCCAGACAGTCCTGCTTCTCCCGTTTGAGTCTGGGTCCCTAGAGACTCGCCCGGATCTGGAGCTCAGAGTCTGAAACTCCCTCCTGATTGAAAACAACAACCACGCCCTCCACCGCCAGCCCACTCTGCTCGCGCACTCCACACCTGAGTATTTCACTTCAGCACTGCACCTCCTCTGAGTCTGGGTATGATATTCTCTTTCCTCCTAGTTGTAGAATTTCCACTCAGCCAGCCTTCCTGTGGTTCTGGATGATGTCTGTTCTGTCCTTTAGTTATATCTCTGAAGTGGTTGTTCGAGGCAGCAATCTCCGGCGTTAACCTATGCCGCCATCTTGGTTTCTCCTGATGTAGATATTTTCAAAGATGGAAGAATTGTCCCTGTCAACTATTTTAGTTGATTCATATCTTCACTAATTGTCATCATTGCAAAGTTTTCAGTCCCCATATGGATTGCTGGATATAATAGGTCATGTGCTGTCCCTGTCCTTTGTAGCCTTTGTTACCTTAAGGACTCTAGTTTTCCATTTATATATTTAAGTACCAACCTTACTGACTTAAAAATGTAAGCTTTTAACACTGCTCTCTCTGTTCCGTATCCTTCCGATGAAAAGTGGAGTTGGGTTGCAGCACAGGAGAGAAATTCAAAAGGGGAATATTGAAGTAATGACTGCAGTAGGAGAAGAGGGAACCTATTTCCCTGGCCACGGGCACTGGTGCCCTGGACCCAGAGCTGACAGCTTCTCCAGGTGGCTGCAGCCTGGGACCTCAGGTGGGTGGCTTGTCTGTCTCCTGGGCTGTAGACAGCCACAGGCGCTGGCGCCTGGACCAAAGGTGGGTGGCGGCTTCTTCTGGTGGCTTCTTCTTCTTCTGTGCTTCCAGGGAGGGCAGTCACTTATGTGTATATGTGTGTGCATGCAAATATAGGCGTGTACATGTGTGTATGTGGAAATCTGCTGGGCAAGTTGCCCCCTATCTCTTGAATCTTCCAGAGATATCCCCCACTTTTTTATTCTATCACTATTGGAGACTCAGTATTTGCAGCCAGCCAGCCAGTGACTCTCTCAGTGTCTATTTCTGACTTCTTCCCCTGTCTGTCTTCCAACCCCTAATCATATTTCCACCTGGATGCATCATTTTTACTCCCAATATGCTGTATAGAGAAGGAGTCAGGATGCTGTCTTCCCATGAATAGTACTTAATAACAAACCAATTGCATTTTAGTTGGGCAATGCCCCTACCCACCCTTCAAATCCCTTCCACCATGCATTTCTGTTTCCCTTTTTATTTATTGGATTGTTCTGCTGCTCCTTTTCCTCACCCCACCACCCTTGGATCATAATGTAAAATTCTTTTACCATGTCAAGAAATCATTAAAAATACAGGTACTTTGAAAAAAAAATACAGGTACTTCTCTGAACACCAGCCAGGGGGGCGGGGAGGGGAGGGGCAGGGAAGAGGCGGCTGCCAGTGGCCGCCTCTTCCCTGCCCCGCCTGGCTTCTCTGATCACCAATCACCGGCCACCCAGCTTCTCCGATCACCGATCACTGGCCGGGGGGTGTAGGGAAGAGGCGGCTGCCAGCGGCCGCCTCTTCCCTGCCCCGCCCGGCTTCTCTGATCACTGATCACCAGCGGAGCGGGGCTTGCAGGGAAGAGCAGACTGCCGGTGGCCGCCTCTTCCTTGCCCCGCCCGGCTTCTCCCATCAAGGGCTGGGGGGCTGCCTTTGCTCTGCCACCTGGCTCTTGCCTGCTGCCTGGGTTTCCGATCACCGTCAGCGGCAGGTGGATTCTTCCGTCCTTCCCCTTTTGCCTCCCAGCATTGCGCCTATGTATGCAAATTAACCGCCATCTTTGTTGGCAGTTAATTTGCATATCACCCTGATTAGCCAATGGGAAGCGTAGCGAAGGTACAGTCAATTACCATGTTTGTCTATTATTAGATAGGACTAGAAGCTGGGTGCACAAAAATTTGTGCACTGGCGGGGTGGGGGGTCCCTCAACCCAACCTGTGCCCTCTCACAGTCTGGGACCCCTCAGGAGATAACCACTTGCTGGCTTAGGCCCGCTCCCCTGGTGGCAGATGGCATGCCCGATCCCGCGGTGTCTGCCCCGTCTCCCCCGGTTGCAGATGGCAGGGCCGGACCCTAAGCTGGGTTGGACAGCCACTCAGATAGTGCTGCCGCCCGCCCCGCCCGCCCCGCCCCACACACCATAGGCCTGAATCCTGTGCTGGGGCAAGCGGAGGTTTGGGATTGCGCTGCCGCCAGCCCCAGGTGGGACGGCGCAGTGGGATTTGCCTGCATTATGCCAATTAGTCATCTTTGTTGGCAGTTAATTTGCGTATCATGCTTATTAGCCAATGGGAGGCATAGTGAAGGTACGGTCAATTACCATGTTTGTCTATGATTAGATAGGACTATATAGGATTCCATTGTGTATATGTACCACATCTTCTTTATCTAGTCCTCTATTGCAGGACACTTTGTTTGTCTCCATGTTTTGGCCACTGTGACTAATGCTGCAATGAACATAGGGGTGCATAGAGCTTTGAGAAAAAGGTTTTCCATTTTTTTGTGTATATACCCAGGAGTGGGGTTGTTGGGTCATATGGTAGCTCTATTCTTAACTTTTTGAGGAATCGCCAGACTGCTTTCCATAGTGGTTGTACCATCTATATTCTCATCAGCAGTGAATGAGGGTTCCCTTTCTTCCACAGCCTCTCCAGCACTTGTTATTGCTTGTCTTGTTGATAATGGGAACGCTAACAGGTGTGAGGTGGTGTCTCATTGTGATTTTGATTTGCATTTCCTAATTGCCAGTGAGGTTGGATATCTTTTCATAGATCTATTGGTGTTCATATGTCTTCCTGGGAGAGGTGTATTTTCAGGTCCTCTGCTCATTTTTTGGTTGGATTGTTTATTCATTTGATGTTAAGTCTAATGAGTTCTTTATATATATTGGAAATTAAACCTTTGTCAGAGCTACTGTTTGCAAATATTATCTTCCATCTACTTGGCTGCCTGTTTGTTTTGTTGTCCGTTCCTTTTTCTGTGCAGAAGCTTTTTATTTGAAATAGTTCCATTCATTTATTTTTGCCTTTATCTCCCTTGCTGTCTTATGGGTACTCCTTTGTAGGTAACTAACTGTTTTTCTCTTGCTGCTTTTAAGATTCTCTCTTTATCTTTTGCTCTTGGCATTTTAAGTATGATGTGTCTTGGTGTGGTCCTCTTTGGATTCCTTTTGTTTGGGGTTCTCTGTGCTTCCTGGACTTGTAAGTCTATTTCTTTCACCAGGTAGGGAAAGTTTTCTGTCATTATTTCTTCAAATAGGTTTTCAATATCTTGCTCTTTCTCTTCTGGCACCCCTATAATTCGGATGTTGGTATGCTTGAAGTTATCCCAGAGGCTCCTTACACTATCATCATATTTTTGGATTCATTTTTCTTTTTGTTTTTCCAGTTGGGTGTTTTTAGCTTTTTTGTATTTCAAATCTTTGACTTGATTCTTGTGATCCTCTAGTCTGCTGTTGGATCTCTGTATAATATTCTTTATTTCAGTCAGTGTATGCTTAATTTCTAGTTGGTCCTTTTTCATATCCTCGAGGGTCTCACTAGATTTATTGAGGGTCTCACTAAATTCATCAGCAGTTTCGAGAAAATTATTGAAAAACCTTATAACCATGGTTTTGAATTCTATATCCAATAGTTTGCTTTCCTCCATTTCTGTCATTTGTGACCTGTTTCTTTTGTCTTTGCATTTTTTATGCTTTGCTGTGTCGATAGAGTGGCTTTCTGTGCTAAGTGTCCTATAGGGCCTAGTGGCTCAGCCTCCCCAATTACCTGAGGTAGACACTCTTGGTGCACCCCTTTGTGGCTTTGTGCACAGCCTTGTTGTAGTTAAGCCTTGATTGTTGTAGGTGTATCACTGGGAGGAATTGACCTCCAGGCCTATTGGCTGTGAGAATCTGCTGTGTCGACGGTGAGAAAACTTCTGTGCTGGAGACACGCTTATGGGGCAAGACTTGCTTCAGTGGGGCTTTGGTGCTCACTGAGTCTGCCTCCTGAGTGTGTCTCTTATGGACCTAAGGCAGGGGTGGGCAAACTTTTTGACTCAAGGGCCACAATGGGTTCTTAAACTGGACCGGAGGGCCGGAACAAAAGCATGGATGGAGTGTTTGTGTGAACTAATATAAATTCAAAGTAAACATCATTACATAAAAGGGTACGGTCTTTTTTTTCAATAGTTTTATTCATTTCAAATGGGCCGGATCTGGCCCGCGGGCCGTAGTTTGCTCACGGCTGATCTAAGGAGTTGTAATCTGGATGGTCCCACTCTGACCACTGGATACACTGGCTCTTGGATCTCTAAGGAGGTACTAATTTAGCCTCTTCCTGAGGCTACCCAGCAGGAGCTATGAAGAGATCTGCAGATTCCTCTTCTTTGTTTGGGGTTTGGAGGTGCCCAGATGAGGCCCAGATGTGAAGCAATGCATGCTGCTGTGGGGCCTTGGGCCTTCTTTTGGATGTTCTGAGTCTCTCTGACCCAGCTGCAGTTTGTTAGGTAATTTTAGATTGCAGAGGGCCAGGCCATTTATATGCAAAAGCCTCTGCACCCAGCTTGGGTGGGGTGGGGTCTCAGGGAATCCACAGGGTGGAGCAAACAGCTATTGCTGATCCTCAGTCCTGCCCTAAGAGGCCCCAGGTCTCAGTATCCCACGGTAATCGCTACAAGCACCTCTGAGAGAAAGCCGCCCTCGAGTTCCGACCAATACCAGATAGTCCAGTTTCTCCCCGTATGAGTCTGGGTCCCCAAAGACTCGCCTGGAACTGGAGTTCAGAGCAGTCGGGAGCTTGAAACTCCCTCCTGACTGAAAAAGACAACTGTGTCCTCAGTTGCCAGCCCTTTCCGCGTGCGCCTCCGTACCTCTGCACTTTACTTCTGCAGCTCCTCTGAGTCTCAGTGTGCTTTTCTCTTTCCTCCTAGCTGTAGAATTTCCACTCAGCCAGCCTTCCTGTGATTCTGGATGATGTCTGTTTTGTCTTATAGTTGTATTTTTGAAGTGGTTGTGTGAGGCAGCAATTTCAGGTGTTTACCTATGTCACCATCTTGGTTTCTCCCCAACCAAAATTTTTAATACTAAAATCAGTTTAAGATAATTATAAAAATATATAATTTTTAAATCTCATATATATATATATTTGATGGTTTTTCCACATTGAATATCAAGGCTATAACCAAGGGATGATTTTTTAAAAGCTCCAAGGGCCTGGAGTGATTCAAAAAGTTTGTTCTCTCTTCTTAAAGGAAATATTTTTGAATTTAACCAATTTAATATACTTGAAATCACATGGAAAGCTTTATCAAATAAAAATTAATGGATATATTTTACTTATATACATATTTCTTAAATGTTATGAAGGTTTTAGCCTCTAAGAAAGGGCAAAACAAGTTATTTTGTTTAATGTATCTTAAAATACATCAGTGGAATTTTAAGACAGAATTTTAATAACAAAAGCCCTAGCCACCTGCATTTTAAATTAGGCTGAAGGTAGGGCAGCATTTGTGCCTCGTGAATCAAATATAAATATTTACTAAATTCATTTGCTTTGCTTTATTAATAAAAATACCTACTTAAAATTACTTAATAAATTACCTTTTAAAAATATAATCAAAGTTTCATATAAATTAAGTTATATGAGAAGCCAATATCTTTGTAAGCAATTTAATCTTAGTAAAATCTAAAAAAATTACTGAAAGCTTTCCATGATCCCTCTGTATATGCAAATAAGCTGAAAGGGAATGCTGTTTAAAAATATTATTCTAAACTTAATAAAAAAGAAATTATAAAATTTTGAAATCTCTTTCACTAATATTTACAGAATAAACTAAAAATTGTTAAAATACCAAATCTTACTGTAATAATAGTCACCATGATCATACGGGAAGTTTAATGTGACATGGCCTGGCACTATCAGTCAACATCCAAAAAGCAACCATGTCTGTTGCTTGGTGTGAAAAAGAAAGACAAAGATTTCTTCAAGTTGAAATTCTCTAAGTGTGGCCGGAAATTATTCTGGAAGGAAATAAAGAAAGGTTTCCTTCAAACATCTGAAGAACTGTAAATAAATATATTAGGCCTAATATAGAAAGGTAAATAGTTTGTGTTTTTGCCTCCCTGAATAAAACTAATGTGAAGTTACTCAAAGACTAATAGCAGAAATTTAATTAATGTCATTTACTGTCCATAACCTAGGACAAGTAAAGTTAAAAATAATAATAAAAATAAACTTTATTTCAGATTAAGTTAAAATTGGCTAATTGAAACAAGTGAATATTCATAAGAAAACTTAATTGTACTGGACAAAAACTGTTTCTGAAGTATTAACTAAAATTTTTTACTGATGGTTCAAAAATTGCTTAACATGCAATGAATCCAGAGCAGTCATATTTCTGTGCAGAAAAATTAAAATTAAAAAAGTTATCAAGACTGCATTGCAAAATTTCCAAAAACCTCCTAATATTTAAATAAAAAAGGGAGGATAGTGGAATAATGCTCTATAAGTAAAAGCCTTAATTGCTTTAAAATTTTTACTTGAAAATTATTTTTCATTTGTAATCCTAATAACAAGACACCCATCAAAACACATATGGTGTCAAAATAAGCCAAAGGAAAATTGTTGGGGCAAAAATGAAAAGGATTCTAAGGCTAGTTTATAGAAAATGATTCCTTTATTAACCTTTGGTCGAGAATATGTTTGTATATTTCCAGAAAGCTCCTCCACGCCCATGTGGATTCCTGCAACAACGGATCCCAGAGAGGAAGTTACCAGACTGCTCCAGCCACAGAAAAACAGTGGCCCCCAGGAGACAAGAAAAGAAGCAGTCCAGAAATGGAGATGGTGAAGACGCCTTGCCATGCTAGCAGTCAGCAGCTGTGTGTCGCTGCAGGTTGCCCAGGACCAAACTAGAGAAGGTCGGACCTGCATTGCCACCATTTGTCCACCATCCAGAACTGAAATACCATTGCTGACATGTGCACATAAAAACGGTTGGACATTAAAATTGGGACTCTAAGAACTGTTGGCCCAGAAAGAAACTTACTGAAAACTGATTCCTTTGATGCCTGGCAGCAATTTAAAGGACATGATCGAATTCTGTCCTTTCCATTGAATTTAAAAATCTTAAAACATACATTCTTGTTAAATTTAAAAAATCAAAAAGGGTGAGATGTTGGGACCAATTCCAGCATGACAGTAGGGCTGCATCTGGGAATGGCTGAAGGCATTTCCCCAAACCTGAAAAGGGATTATTGCTTGGCTGCCAGACAGCTAAAAGGCATCTTAATCTACATGTTATTGCCTCCTACTGGCCAAACACCTGAACAGCCGTAAGCTAATTCCCCCATTATGACAAAGGACTCTGTACTGAAACCCTGACCCTTTGAAGTGTATATATCTCTGCCTTGCCTCAGGACAAATTGTGTTAATAAAAAGCATAGGATCCTGAGACGAGGGGCCTTAGACTTAAGATATGAGAATTTAGATCTTGGATCTTAGCTCCTTTAGCTAAGCTCCTCTGACCCCCAAATGCCTTTCAAAATTATATTTCGACTTTGGACTCTTTAATCTATGCAACAGCCTTCTCCAGATTCCTGAACCCTTCTTGATGCTGGGACAAGAACCCTGGCATTTTTGTATCCATTCAGCTACCCTATGTCTTTTAATTGGAGCATTTAATCCATTTAGATTTAAGGTTATGATTGATAAGAACTTACTTATTGCCATTTTAATTCTGTATGCCTAGGTTTTTCTATTTCTATTTTTTCTATCTATATCTACCTATATTTATATCTATCTATCTATCTATCTATCTATCTATCTATCTATCTATCATCTATCTATCTACCTATTTTTACTCCTCACTCAAGGATATTTTTCCATCAATTTTTAGGGAGAGTGAAAAGAGAGTCTCTATTTCTTTTCTCATTACAGCAATCCCTTTAGCATTTCTTGAAATGCTAGCTTAGTCATGATAAACCCCTTTAGCCTTTCTTTTTGTCTGGGAAACTCTTTATTTCACCATCTATTTAGAATGTTAGCCTTGCTGGATATAGTAATCTTGGTTTCAGATTCTTGCTTTCCATTACCTTGAGTACTTTATGCCATACCCTTCTGGCCTGCATATTTTCTGATGAGAAATCAGATGACAGCCTATGGGAGCTCCTTAGTAGGCAACAGTTTGCTTTTCTCTTGCTGCCTTTAAGATTCTCTCTTTGTCTTTAATATTTGGCATTTTAATTCTGATGTGTTTGGGCCTGTTTGGGTTCTTCTTGTTTGGGACTCTCTGTGCCTGCTGACCTTGTGTGACATTTTCCTTCACCAGGTTAGGGAAGTTTCCTGCCAATATTTCTTCAAACACATTCTCTATCCCTTGCTCACTGCCCGCCCCCCCTTTCTGGCACAGCTGTTATGCAAATATTGTTCTTTCATGTTGTCCCACAGTTCCTTTAAGCTGTCCTCTTGTTTTTTACTTGTTTTATCTTTTTGGTTTTCTGATTGAGTGATTTTTTTCTAGCCTGTCTTTTAATTCACTGATCTGATCCTCAGCTTCCCATAGTCTGCTGTGTATTCCTTCCAATGTGTTCTTTATTTGTGCTGTGTCATTCTTTATTTCTGACTGTTCTTTTTTCATAGTTACTATATCTTTTCTCATGCTGTTGAGCATATTTACCATCATTATTCTGAACTCTATATCAGATAAATTTCTTGTTTTCATTTCATTTATCTCTACTTCTGGAGAATTCTCTTGTTCTTTCATTTTGGAGTTATGTTTTTGTCTTCCCATCTTGGCTGCCTGTTTGGGTTTGTGACTATGCATTAGATAGATTTGCTCTGATTCCCAATCTCTAGTGAAGGATAGTGTCAAACACTGTTTCTCACTAATTAAATCAGGTAAAGACCCAAAGCCTGCAGTGACCCGATTCTGCCTACAGACTGATTGGATTCCATCTTGATTAGTCCTCAGACTATCGTCCACAGGTGAGGTGAGAGGTTTCCAACATGGTGGGGCAATTACTTCTGCCTGGAATTCGTTATTCTCAGTCTCCTAATGGACTTCAGAAACTCCACACCCTGGGGAAAAGGGTTTTCCAATAGGCTGGGTCAACTGTCTTCCCCCTGGCAAAAGCTGCCTGAATAGCAAAGATCTGCCTGAGAAAGATGACCTCTGCAGCCTGAGGACATGTCTCAGCACAGGAAACCAGAGTGTCTGCCTTCTGAGCTTTAGCCTCTGAGCTCCTAACCCTGGCTTCTGCTCACACAGCTCCAGTCCACTCTGCCTTCCTCTGCTAAAGCCCAAGGTGAGTGGCTTCACACTAAATTTTGTGCATTTGCCTTTTAAGAATCTGCCTGCATTTCCAGCTCTCTCTCCCTGGCAGACAGCATCTGTCTGCTGTTTACAGCCAGATGTTCTGTGGGCACTTTTCTCAACTTTGGTTCTCTGTGCTGGGGAGCCAAGATTGGGGTTTCGACCCCAGGGTTCTCAGTGGAAACCCCCCACAGCTGAGATATCTCTCTGGAACTTCAGCTGCTGTCTGTGGGAGCCCAGTTTGCCCTTTCGCAACTCTGCCCTTCCCACCAGTCTCTATGCGGTCTCCACTTTCTGTCCTCGGTTATCAGGGTTCTCTTCAGCTAGTCTTCAGTTGATTATTCAGGGTGTTTTTTGGTGCTGAGAGGGTGTTGGTATTGCATCCACTTATTCTGCCACCTTTAAAAAATCTCCTCCACTGGTTTGTTTTTTGAGTTCATTGAGTTGCCTGCCTGTATTTTCTTTCATCTCATTGCATATTTTCAGAACTGCAGTCTTGAAATCTTTGTCAATTATATCACATAATTCCATGTGCCCCTACTTGCTTTCTGGGGATTTATCATTTTCTTTCTGAGCATCCTCATTACCATGGTTATTCATGGTATTTACTGTTCTCCTTTATTTTGACATGTATAGCTGTCTGTATTAATGGCCTTCTCCATGGAGTAGCTTTCTCTAAAGAGGTCTTTCTACTATTTTTCAGTAGATGGCTCTGAATCAAAGGCTCCCCCCCCCCAAACCTCTGTGATCTTCCAGACTTGACCTCCAGGGCTCTAAGAGAGTACAGACACCCAGTTTGGGGGTGGGTTTGATTTTCCTCACCATAATGGAGACCTCTGCCCTCCATGGGGTTCCACCCCAAGTACCCCATCTGGGGATCAATCATAGAGGGAAACAGCAATTTTATTGCAGTAGCTCTTGGTTTACAGATAACATGCTCCTCAACCCTACTCCAAGGACAATGGGAGGTGAGTTTTGGAAGTCCAAGTGGTTCCAGGGCTCTGTGGTTCTGTCTCTTTGTTTGAAACACCCCATGCTCTGTCAGGTGTCTGCTGTCTTAGTCACTGTTCACTCACTTGCCCTGCTGGACTCCTCCTCCACCCCCCTCCCCTTCAGCTCTCTGTACCTCCTAGCTGAAGGACGTGCTTGCTTCCCCTGGCTTCCTTCCCTTTCCAGGACAAGACCTGGCTGCAGGGCTACATCTGCAGGACATCTGCACTTTCCTCCCTTCTCATCCCCATTTATTCCTAGTTGCCCACCTCTAGATGTTTCAATGTGCAGGTCTCTCAGACATGCTTCTGTATTGTGCAGGGAATTCTTTGTTGAATTATAGTTGGTTAACTTGTTGAGATTTCAAGGGCGGAGGTCAAGGGGATCTCTCACACTGATTTTCCTCTGATGTTACTCTCACAACTTCTTTATTCAATCAAATATTGATGGACACAGGGTTGCTTCCATATGTTAGCTTAAGTGTACAATATAGTATTGTTAATTATAGGGTCAGCATTCTACAGCAGATCCCTAGAACTTAATCATTCCGCATAATTGAGACCTTTCTCCTCCAGCAGCTCTGTTTTCTCCTCCTCCCATTCTAGTCTCTGATTCTATGAGTTCGACTCGTATAATTGGAATTATGTAGTTTTTGTCCTTCTGTGGTTGGCTATTTCACTAAGCATAATGCCCTCCAGGTTCATCTATGTTGTTGCAGATTGCAGGATTTATTTTCTTTTTAAAGGCTAAATAATATTCCATTTTATGCTTATACTGTAAGGATAGGAAAAGGGCCTTTCTTTTTCTTTCCTGTAGCCTCCCTCAATTTATGAGAAGCACCTGGTAATTAAACACCAAGATTGTTAGCTCATCTGATTCAAACAGCCCCTCTGTTCAAACTGCAAGACAAGATAGCTACTCTCAAGACTACATTCTTGCATACCCTTCCTCCCTGTTGTTTTCAGAACTCAGGGATAATTTGCACCAAGGAGTCCCTAGTTAGTAGAAACTTCCCTTCTTCTCTCCCCTTCAAACAAGCCTCTTTTGAAATCTTCATAACTTTTACTCTAAGCATGTTTTATAGGCTTGGGGGAAAATACTGATAAGACACCTCCCTAAGACATCTGCTGGACTGTCTCTTGGAAAACAAAACAAAACTATAACTTTTCAAGATAGCCCCTGATGTCGGCTCAACTTCAGCCCCAAACCATCCCCCCTTCCTTGCTATTGAGCAACAGCCAGGGCTTAAAAGGGGAAGTTGCCCTTTGTTTCTTGCCCTGTATGGACTAGCAGTTCTTGTCCCTTTCCCTTCATGGAAAGTAAAATAAACACTCTCTCTGCATCTCTTCTTTTAGTTGTAAATTTTTTAAAAAATTAAATCTTTATTGTTCAGATTATTACATTTGTTCCTCCCCCCGCCCATAACTCTCCTCCTCCCAGTTCCCACCCCACCCTCTGCCCTCACTCCCCACCCACTGTCCTCATCCATAGGTGCACGATTTTTGTCCAGTCTCTTCCCGCATCTCCCACACCCCTTTCCCCGCCAAGAATAGTCAGTCCACTCCCTTTCTATGTCCCTGATTCTATTATAATCACCAGTTCATTCTGTTCATCAGATTATTTATTCACTTGATTTTTAGATTCACTTGTTGATAGATGTGTATTTGTTGTTCATAATTTGTATCTTTACCTTTTTCTTCCTCTTCCTCTTCTTAAAGGATACCTTTCAGCATTTCATATAATTCTGGTTTGGTGGTGATGAACTCCTTTAGCTTTTCCTTATCTGTGAAGCTCTTTATCTGACCTTCAGTTCTGAATGATAGCTTTGCTGGATAAAGTAATCTTGGTTGTAGGTTCTTGGTATTCATCACTTTGAATATTTCTTGCCACTCCCTTCTGGCCTGCAAAGTTTCTGTTGAGAAATCAGCTGACAGTCGTATGGGTACTCCCTTGTAGGTAACTGACTTCCTTTGTCTTGCTGCTTTTAAGATTCTCTCTTTGTCTTTTGCTCTTGGCATTTTAATTATGATGTGTCTTGGTGTGGTCCTCTTTGGATTCCTTTTGTTTGGGGTTCTCTGCGCTTCCTGGACTTGTAAGTCTATTTCTTTCACCAGGTAGGGAAAGTTTTCTGTCATTATTTCTTCAAATAGGTTTTCAATATCTTGCTCTCTCTCTTCTTCTGGCACCCCTATAATTCAGATGTTGGTATGCTTGAAACTGTCCCAGAGGTTCCTTACACAATCTTCGTATTTTTGGATTCTTTTTTCATTTTGCTTTTCCGGTTGGGTGTTTTTTGCTTCTTTGTATTTCAAATCTTTGACTTGATTCTTGCGATCCTCTGGTCTGCTGTTGGGAATCTGTATAATATTCTTTATTTCAGTCAGTGTATGCTTAATTTCTAGTTGGTCCTTTATCATAACATCGAGGGTCTCACTAGATTTATTGAGGGTCTCACTAAATTCATCAGCAGTTTCTAGAAAATTCTTGAAAAACCTTAAAAGTGTGGTTTTGAACTCTATATCCAGTAGTTTGCTTTCCTCCATTTCTGTCATTTGTGTCCTGTTTCTTTGTCTCGGCATTTTTTATGCTTCGCTGTGTCGATAGAGTGGCTTTCTGTGCTAAGTGTCCTATAGGGCCTAGTGGCTCAGCCTCCCCAATTACCTGAGGTAGACACTCTTGGTGCACCCCCTTGTGGGCTTTGTGCCAAGTCTTGTTGTAGTTAAGCCTTGACTGTTGTAGGTAACACTGGAGGATTTGACCTCCAGGCCAATTGGCTGTGAGAAACAGCTGTGTCTATGGCGGGAGAACTTCTGTGCTGGAGACACCCTTATGGGGCAAGACTTGCTTCAGTGGGGCTTTGGTGCTCACTGAGTCTGCCCCCTGAGTGTGTCCCTTATGGATCTGCACAGTTGTAATTGGATGGTCCCACTCTGACCTCTGGGTACACTGGCTCTTGGATCTAAGGAGGTGCTAATTTAGCCTCTGCCTGAGGCTACCCAGCAGAAGCCAGCTGTAAAGCAATGCAAGTTGCCCTGGGGCCTTGGGGCAGTTGCAGTTTGTTAAGTAATTTTCAGATGCAAAAGCCTCTGTGCATGGTTTGGGCAGGGCGGGCTCCCACGGGATCAACAGGGCGGGCTGAGTAAGCAGTATGGCTGCTCTCAGTCCTGTCCTCAGAGGCCCCAGCAATCGCTGCGTGTGCCTCCGAGAGAAAACTGCCCTCGAGTTCCGACCGATGCCAGACAGTCCCGTTTCTCCCGTATGAGTCTGGGTCCCCAGAGACTCACCCAGAACTGGAGCTCAGAGCCTGAGACTCCCTCCAAATTGATAAAGACAATCATGACCTCAGCCGCCAGCCTGCTCCGCATGCACCTCCGCACCTTTGTATTTTACTTCAGCACCGCAACTCCTCTGAGTCTCGGTATGCTTTTCTCTTTCCTTCTAGTTGTAGAATTTCCACTCAGCCAGCCTTCATGTGGTTCTGGATGATGTCCGTTCTGTCTTTTAGTTGTATTTTTGAAGTGATTGTGCGAGGCAGCAACCTCCGGTATTTACCTATGCTGCCATCTTGTTTTTTTCTGTAAATTCTTTCACAGCCTGAATCACTGGCCAAACTCTAACATATACCACCACATTTTCTTTATCCATTCATCTAGCAGTGGATATTTAGGTTGTTTCCACATCTTGGCTGTGAGTAGTGCTGTACTGAACACTGAAGCACAGCACAGGAGTGCCAATATCTCTTTGAAATCCTGATTTCAGTATTTTTGGATAAATACCCATACGTGAGATTGTTGGATTAGATGGTAGTTCTATTTTAATATTTTAAAGAACCTCTACACTTTTTTCATAGCTGCTGAACCTTGGCATTCCCACCAACAGTGTACAAGGTTTCTAATTTCTTCACATTCTTGCCAATGTTTGCTGCCTTTTATTTTTTTTATAATAGCCTCCTAACAGGTGTGAGATGATATGTCATTGTAGTTTTGATAATTAGTGACATTGAGCATATTTTCATAAACATGTTGGTCAATTGTTGGTCTTCTTTGGAAAAATGTCTATTCAGGTCTTTAGCCCATTTCCCCTACACTGTTGGTTATAGTGTACTGTGTTTCCAAAGCCACAAAAACAGATAATAAAATGCATAAGTAGAAGAGGAAATATTATTAAGTCAAATGCCTGACAGAAAATAGATTCGACTAAATCACATATAGTTCTGGTATTTTTTTTACTAAAAAAAAAATTGTTAATGCAATTCAAAGAGTTTCTATTGCTCATCTTAATAAGATGACATTTGGGGGCAGAAAATGAATTCTGAGATTAAATGTCTTAATTATTTCAGAACAAAATGTATCTGCCTTAGAAATGGATAAGATGTTGCTCTCTAAATTGCATCTGTTATGTTGGGAGAGTTTACATCCTTTTCTCTGAAGAGGAACATCAAGTGTGAATAATTAAATTGTCACTAAGTACCAAAAAAATCCTCTAATGTATGTTTTTTAAAAATAAGTTTTTTCAATTACAGTTGACATTCAATATTATACTAGTTTCAGGTATACAGCATAGTGATTAGACATTTATATAATTTACAAATGGTCTCCCCAGTGATTCTAATACCCACCTGGCAGCACACATAGTTATTACGATGTAATTGACTGTATTTCCTATGCTGTGCTTATATCCCCCTGACCTGCTTGTAACTGCCAATCTGTATGTCTTAATCCCTTCACTGTTTTTACCTATTGCCCCAATGCCCCTTCCATATGGCAACCATCAGTTTGTTATCTGTATCTCTGAGTCTGTTTCTGTTTTGTTTTTTTATACTGCACAAATACGTGAAATCATTTGGTATTTGTACTTCTCTATCTGGCTTACTTCATGTAGCATAATACCCTCTAGGTCCATCCATGTTGTCACAAATGTTAAGATTTTATTCGTATTAATGGCTGAGTAATATTTTATTATGTCCCACATCTTCTTTAGTCATCTATTGATGGTCACTTAGGTTGCTTCCATATATTGTAAATAATACTTCAATGAACATAGAAATGTATGTATATTTTTCTATCTTTTATAATTAGTGTTTTGGAGTTCTTTGGATAAATACTCAGAAGTGTATTTGCTGGGTCATAAGGTAGTTCTATTTTTTAATTTTTTGAAGGATCTCCATGCTGTTTTCCATAGTGACTACACCAATCTGTATTTCCACCAACAGTACACAAGAGTTCCCTTTTCTCCTCATCCTTGCCAACATTTGTTGTTTATTGGTTTATTGATAATAGCCATTCTTATAGGTGTGAGATAATATCTCATTGTGGTTTTAATGGATGGAGACTAAAACAAACAGCAATTAGCATAAAAGTGCAAAAGAGACATTGGAACACCAATGGACTTTGGTATTCAGCAGGGCTGAATTTCAGCACAAGACCTGCTGTGATTGCAATGGCTCCAGGTGATTGCCCGATCTGATAATCTTTACATTGTTTACCAAACTTTACCCTTGATCTGCCTGTATGCATTGCTAAAGGGCAAATGTGTATTCAGAGTGAACAGAAAGCAGATGGGACCCAGTCTCGGTGTGCCTCTTCAGGAAAGAGGTCTCCATCTGGCCCCAGTGCCTTCTAAATTCATATTTCTTGTATAGCATTTTCATTTGTGTGTTGGCCCCTCCTTCAGATCCTGAACTTCCCCGTGCAGGTTGTGGCAATTGGCTCCTCATACAGGAGCCTGAAGAAGATTCGCCAGAGCGAAAAACGAAGTGAAAAGGAAAAGTGGAAACTCATGGGAAAGGTGGAAATTCACTGGCGCACAAAGCCCGTGCCAGCTTCGGAGTCACGTCTGTACGTGGACGGGGATGTTTCTGGAATCAGCAGGTTATTAGGGGAAGAATTCGAGTAAAAGGCAAAAACATTATTGTAGACTTTTAGCTTGCATGCTCAAGGATAAAGGAATTAAAGTGTCAGAAAGTATTCTCTTACAGTTTTTGCATATTATCATAGAGTATAATCCTTGGTTCCCTGATGCTAGTCCATTAGACCTTGATCTCTGGAAACAAGTAGATAGGAATTTAAGGAGAAATCGGGCTCAAGGAAAACGAGTGCCCTTGTCATCTTTCACTATGTGGGCTCTGGTTCGAGCTGTATATTGCCCACTTCATATTGAGGATCCAACGCGTGCAGAACGCCGGGAGGATTTATCACCGCCCCCTCCTCCTCCTAAGGCAGAGCCTGTGAAGCCCGGATCCTCAGCCTCTGGTGTGAGGAGGCTCATCAACTAGAGAAAATGGGGCTAACAGTCCACTTACAAAAGGCTCCTTAATGCCCTGTCTGAGAATCACCATATGACGCCTTGGGGCTGGCGGGTTTTAGCTAAAGTGACTTTAGACGCCAGTCAATGCCTTGGGGAGCAGATGATAAAACCTGTAGACAACAGGCTGTTTGTGGGTGTTCACTGGGTCCCCACCTGGGAGCCCTCCGGGCCACATCTGGCTCTAAGTCCCAGGACATGTAAAACATCGGAAAGATCCATGAAAAGAACTCTGATTTATTAAGTCTTGTCTATGTGCTATGTGTATTTGTCTATCGATTATTGTTTTATCTGTCTTTGTTGTTTGGTTTAATTTGTTTATTGTTAGTCTTTTAAGCATGCTTTTGATTTATCTTCATAGAAAAGAAACCGTAGGCGGCCAGGCCATTACTGAATTTCCCCAGAGCAAACAGGATGTGGGGATGGGGAGAGAGAATATGAGTGGTGCACATGGCCGATGGCGCAGGTCCTAGAAAGATTCCCCTAGACAAAGGGAAGTAAAGGTAACTAAGAAAGGCCCCAGCCCATTAATGACTAGGTCTCTTTGTGATCCTGTAAAATGGACGCCCACTCTCGGAGTGTTATTAAGCATCTCATTTTCACCATGTGTTTGTTTCCCTGTCTGTCATTTGAAATTTAAATGGATGAGCCATTTCTCACAATCTGTGGACACACCCAGGACGTCTATGCCCATGAAGAGAAAAAGGCTAGCTCAAGGGAAGGCGCCCCACCCCATGTTGGGCGGCCTTGTGGCCCAAGCCCCATCTCTTCACAGATGCTATGGAATAAGCCCGAGTGCCGGGAGCCGGTCCATCCTTGCTGTTTCAAGGGCCTGGCATATATGGAATACTGTTCTTAATATGTTTGCTCACCTTCTTGGTGCTGTGTTTTAACCAAGGTCACCTCTCCGAGAAAGGTTGTTTCCCCAGGTAGGGATTTTCCCCTGAAGTTAGGGAGGGAATAAAACCTTTTAACTAAGTGCCAGGCGGGTAGTTAATCAATTTAACTACAAACAATCATGCTTAAGCTACATAATCTTTACTCCCTGGAATGGAGATAAGAAACGCCCTAACCTTTGTAATAGAGATTGACAGGATTTAAATGAACTGGTATAAATACAGATGTAACAAGACAGCAAGACACAGGGCTTGGAAGACAGGACCAAGAGAGACAGAGCCTAGGCACAGAACCTACACAGAACGTTCTCTAGGGACAGAAGAACTTCGCTGGCGAGAGCATGCCGGAGGATCCTGGACAGGGACTGGCCTCAGAGCCTGGAGGTGGAGCCTGGCGAGAGAGCATGGCAGGGGATCCTGGACTGAACCTGACTGCGGAGATTGGCAGGAGAGCCTGACTAGAACCTGGTGACCAAACCTGGCTGGAGAAGTCTCTGTGTCATTCCTTCTTCGCCGACTCCGTCCACACCTTTGGGGACCCCTGGACCTGCTGGGGCTGGACCCCGGCACCCGAGACTGTTTTTCTTTGGAAGATGGCGAAAATGACACAAGGAAAATACACCAGCTGGTTTTGGGAAACAAGATGAATGTTTCCATGATAATGGGCAGTTCTTGAATAATAGTAGACCACATTCCAAGGTTGCCTCCTGGGTCCTGGGAGACACTCCTGTTTTTATAAAGAAAAATAAAATAAAATAATACTTTTGTTACAGAATTTACCAGGCAACCAAAAAATACACAGGAGTACCCGGGGATACAGGAAAAACCCATTTATTTCCAGATGTACTAGTACCGTGACTCAGGGGAGCCTGTTTCCAAATCCTGAGCAAACTGATATGGAGGAAGTTTTCTCTTTATACCCTTTGGGCTTCTTTGTCCCCAAATAAGGATCAGACTTCCGGACCTTTTGCGGGCTTTACAAAAAGCCCCGGTGTTGGGATGGGGGCTGTGAGATCACACCTAAAGGCCTGGCCTGGCGCCATTGCCGATAACCCCCTCTGGGGGTTGTGTATGGTTCATGGTTTATGGCCTCTCTAAGATGTGAGTCTTTAGGTAAACAGGTCTTGCAAGACCAGATAATTAAGGAAGGGGCAGTGACTAGACCAGTGATGGCGAACCAGAGGTGACACGCAAACTCATTTTTTTGGTTGATTTTTCTTTGTTAAATGGTATTTAAATATATAAAATAAATATCAAAAATATAAGTCTTTGTTTTACTATGGTTGCAAATATCAAAAAATTTCTATATATGACACGGCACCAGAGTTAAGTTAGGGTTTTTTAAAATGCTGACACGCCAAGCTCAAAAGGTTCGCCATCACTGGACTAGATTATAGGCTAACAGGAATGTGCATTAGGGATACTGATGAACTAGGTACAGGGTCAGGCTGGTGGTTTCCACCCCCCAAAATGTCTTATTTTCCTCATCACTTTAACATTAAAGCCACTGAAAGCCAGTGAATTATCTCTGTTACAAGAATTTGCCAAGGAAAACGCCTTGGCTAGTAATAATTGGCTTTAAAATCTCAAAGTGGTTTAAAGCAAAATATATATAACTAAAATGAAGGGTATATGGTAAATCTTTTTCAGTGGTAATTATATATGCCTAAACATAGTTTTCCAAAGTCTTTGGTAACTTAAAGCTTTGGAGTTTGCTGTATTAAATTTAAAAAATTATTAAATATCTAGGTATTTTGAAATGACAGAATGCTGAAACATTAATCTGAGTTTGCCTCATATGAAAAATCTAGAGGATAGATTTGAATCTATTAGTTGAATATGTCTTGTATTTTATTTGAAATATCTCTTGAAATATGGATATATTACTAATCTGAGAAATGCTAAGTATTTAACTTGCCACCTACATCTGAGGCTTCTAAAAGTTAAAAGTTCAAACTAAGTCGGGAGAAATTATATAGTTGTGATAATAGAATACATGAAGTATGGAAATTCGTTTTTGAGGAAAATAATTATTGCTTTTTTCTCTGAAAAATTAGTAGCTCAAAATACATTACAATCTTTATGTGTATGTGTGTCTATGTACTATGTGTGGTAAAATTTCAACTTAGGATATAATATCTTATTGGCCTGATTAAAAAAGAGGCTTAATTCTATGGTCTGAACCAAATTTTTAATATTAAAACCAGTTTAAATTTAATTGATGTCTTTTAGAATAATTACAAAAAGTATGTAATATAATCTTTGGGTTATATATATCTGATAGTCTTTCCAAGTTAAATTTCAAGACTTTAACTGAGAGACAGCTTTGGGACATTTCAAGGGTCCTGGAATGATTCAAAGATTTATTCTCTCTTCTTACAATAAATATTTTTGAACTAAATTAGGCAGATCTAATATACTTGAAATCACGTGGGAAGCTTTGTCAAATAAAAATTAATAACTGTGTTCTATTTCCATGCATATATTTTAAATGTTATAGAGATTTCAGCCTCTAAGCTTGGCAGGACAAGGCTGCTGAATACTTCTTAAGCAAAACCAGAATATTCGGCAGCGGAATTTCAAAACAGGAGCACACATAATGCCTCAGACCCTCACCCAGCCTGCTCTTCAGATTGGCTCGGGGGTGGGGCGGCATCCGTACTTCATGGGTCAAATGTATAAGTTTGCTTACTTTGCTTTTTCAATAAAGATGCCTACTTTAATTACTTAATAAGTTAGCTTTTTACAATATAATCAAGGTCTCATATAAACTCACATGAGAAGCCAATATTTTATGAGCAACTGGTTCTAGTAAAGTCCAAAGTAAAATTTACATACATATGCAAATAAGCACTAGCCAAAAGAAATGCTGTTTAAAAGTAAATTTAAGCTTAATAAGGAGAAATTTAAAAATCTCTTCTACTATTATTTACAAAGTAAACTAAAAGTTATTATTCAAGCATTAAATCTTACCATTAATGAAACATCATAAGTAAAAAGAAAGTTACTTTTATTTAAGATGTATGCATTGCAGTATTGGCCAGTATGTCTCTCTCCTACCTGTTTTTCTGAAAGGCAACCAAGTTGGTTGTTCTGTTTAAAAGAAAGTAAAAGTCGAGAGAAACCAAGATGGCGGCATAGGTTAACTCCGGAGATTGCTGCCCTCGAACAACCACTTCAGAGATATAACTAAAGGACAGAACAGACAGCATCCAGAACCACAGGAAGCCTGGCTGAGTGGAAATTCTACAACTAGGAGGAAAGAGAATATCATACCCAAACTCAGAGGAGGCCCAGTGCTGAAGTGAAATACTGAGGTGCGGAGTGCGCGCACGGAGCGGGCTGGAGGCGGAGGGCGAGGTTGTTGTTTTCAATCGGGAGGGAGTTTCAGACTCTGAGCTCCAGATCCGGGCGAGTCTCTGGGGACCCAGACTCAAACGGGAGAAGCGGGACTGTCTGGCTTCGGTCAGAACTCAAAGGCAGCTTTATCTCCGAGATATGCAGCGATTGCTGGGACTCTGAGAGGCAGAGCCCCTGGGGAAGGAACTGAGAGCAGCCATAACTGCTCGCTCCGGCCCGCCCTGTAGATCCCCTGGGACCCGCCCCGCCCAAGCCCTGCGCAGAGCCATTTGCCACATAGCCTCAGGCAAACGCTAGATTGGCACCGCCCTAGAGATCCAGCACAGAAGCTCTCCCACTGCAGACACAGCGGACTCTCATAGCCAGTTAGCCTGGAGGTCAAATCACCCCCGGTATTGCCTACAACAATCAAGGCTTAACTACAGGAAGACTGCACACAAAGACCACTAGGGGGTGCACCAAGAAAGCATAAAAAATGCAGAGACAAAGAAACAGGACAAAACTGTCAATGGAGGATATTGAGTTCAGAACCACACTTTTAAGGTCTCTTAAGAACTGTCTAGAAGCCGCCAATAAATGTAGTGAGATCCTCAAGAAATCTAATGAGACCCTCAATGTTATGATAAAGAACCAACTAGAAATTAAGCATACACGGACTGAAATAACAAATACTATACAGACTCCCAACAGCAGACCAGAGGAGCGCAAGAATCAAGGCAAAGATTTGAAATGCGAAGAAGCAAAAAACACCCAACCAGAAAAGCAAAATGAAGAAAGAATCCGAAAATACAAAGATAGTGTAAGGAGCCTCTGGGACAGCTTCAAGCGTACCAACATCAGAATTATAGGGGTGCCAGAAGATGAGAGAGACCAAGATATTGAAAACCTATTTGAAGAAATAATGACAGAAAACTTCCCGTACCTGGTGAAAGAAATAGACTTACAAGTCCGGGAAGCACAGAGAACCCCAAACAAAAGGAATCCAAAGAGGACCACACCAAGATACATCATAATTAAAATGCCAAGAGCAAAAGACAAAGAGAGAATCTTAAAAGCAGCAAGAGAAAGACAGTCAGTTACCTACAAGGGAATACCCATACGACTGTCAGCTGATTTCTCAACAGAAACTTTGCAGGCCAGAAGGGAATGGCAAGAAATATTCAAAGTGATGAATACCAAGAACCTACAACCAAGATTACTTTATCCAGCAAAGCTATCATTCAGAACTGAAGGTCAGATAAAGAGCTTCACAGATAAGGAAAAGCTAAAGGAGTTCATCACCACCAAACCAGGATTATATGAAATGCTGAAAGGTATCCTTTAAGAAGAGGAAGAAGAAGAAAAAGGTAAAGATACAAATTATGAACAACAAGTACACATCCATCAACAAGTGAATCTAAGAATCAAGTGAATAAATAATCTGGTGAACAGAATGAACTGGTGATTATAATAGAATCAGGGGCATAGAAAGGGAATGGAATGACTATTCTTGGGGGGGAAAGGGGTGTGGGAGATGCGGGAAGAGACTGGACAATAATCGTGCACCTATGGATGAGGACAGTGGGTGGGGAGTGAGGTCGGAGTGTGGGGTGGGAGCTGGGAGGATGGGGGGAAAAAAAGAGGAACAAATGTAATAATCTGAACAATAAAGATTCAATTAAAAAAATAATAATAAAAGAAAGTAAAAGTCTTTAATGTAGCAATTTATGGCAAGCCCACAGGAAAAGTAAACTTTAGCAATGTTTACCCAATTAGAAAAGAAAATCCCTAAATGGGACTTAAAGATTGCTCTGGAAAAGGTACAGAAAGTAACGCCCTTCAAATATCTAGAAACTGTAATGAAAATCAATGTATTAGACCTCAAAAGGTAGAAATTCAGAAGGATTGCCTTAAGACCTTAAATGACTTTTAGAAATTATTAGGGCTCATACCATCCTGCCTGGTCCTTTAACAAAAGGAAATGTATATGCCGATCAGTTAGTTGCTTTATTACAACAGGCCACAGAATCTCATCAGCTTTTACATCAGCCTGCCAAAACGTTGTCTAAACAATTCTCAATCAGTCAACAGCAGGCTAAACAGATTATCAAGGAATGTCCCACTTGTATGTTACATCTGCCTCAAAGGCCTAATACAGAAATTAACCCTCAAGGATTAATAAGGGACCATATCTGGCAAATGGATGTAACACATTATACTCCTTTTGGATGCCTTGGGGCATTGCATGTCTCTGTAGAAACCCTTTCGAAAGTCCTTTGGGCCACTGCCTCTACAGAAGAAATGGTGAAACCGGTCATTAACCATTGCCTAACTGCTTTTGCCATCGTAGGAATTTCAAAAAGTATTAAAACTGATAATGGACCTGCATTCCTAAAGACAGGCAATTATAAAACATCAGTAGCTAAAAATCCCAACTTGAAAAACAAAAAAGGGGGAATAGTGATGCTGAGGAAATCTCCTGTAGGTAGACTACACCAAGCCTTAATTACCTTACATTTTTTCACTGTAACACTGATGGCAAGATACCAATGAAATTACACTGGCGTCATAATAAGCCAAACGAAAAAGGTTTGGTTAGATGGAAAAACCCTGAGTCTGGTTTATGGAAGGGTCCCAACCCTTTATTAAAATTTTGCCGAGAAATGCTTGTGTATTTCCAGAAAACGCCAAGCCTGTGTGGATTCCTGCAAGGAACATCAAACTCCAACATGAAGCCATCGAAGGAACTGACCAAACTAATGAGGACCTTGCACCTGAAGCCTCATCCTGTACCTGTGGTCGCAGACAGATGACTACTCTGGCCCCAAATAGCAGAAGCCCCAGGAAAACTTACAGACTAATTCCTTAGATGCCTGGCAGCAATTTAAAAAGGACATGAAAGAACTCAATCCTTTTCAATGGATTTCCCAGATTTGCCTCTTAGCATAACCACTATTGTCTATCTCATTCTTGGTCTTATATGTTTATTTCTAGTCTGCAGATGTGAAATAAAGAGTCTTAAAAAGACTTGAGCCCTACAGAAGACATATACATTTCAAGATTTATTAAGAAAACAAAAAGGAGGGAATGCTGGAGGCTAAAGCAAACAGCAATTAGCATAAAAGTGCAAAAGAGACATTGGAACACCAATGGACTTTGGTATTCAGCAGGGCTGAATTTCAGCACAAGACCTGCTGTGATTGCAATGGCTCGAGGTGATTGCCCGACCTGATAATCTTTACATTGTTTACCAAACTTTACCCTTGATCTGCCTGTATGCATTGCTAAAGGGCAAATGTGTATTCAGAGTGAATAGAAAGCAGATGGCCTGACTGGTTTGGTTCAGTGGATAGAGCTTTGGCCTGTGGACTCAAGGGTCCCAGGTTTGATTCCCATCAAGGGCATGTACCTCGGTTGCGGGCACATCCCCAGTGGGGAGTGTGCAGGAGGCGGCTGATAGATGTTTCTCTCTCATGTTTCTGACTCTCTCTATCCCTCTCCCTTCCTCTTTGTAAAAAAATCAATAAAATATATATATTAAAAAAAAGAAAGCAGATGGGACCCAGTCTCAGTGTGCCTCTTCAGGAAAGAGGTCTCCACCTGGCTCCAATACCTTCTAAATTCATATTTCTTGTACAGCATTTTCATTTGTGCATCAGCCTCTCCCTCAGATCCCGAACTTCCCCGTGGAGGTTGTGGCATTAATTTGCATATCCTGATAATTAGTGGCATTGCACATCTTGTCATAGGTCTACTGGCCCTCTGTATGTCCTCTTCATGCAAATGCCTTTTTGGATCCTCTGCCCATTTTTTAGTTGAATTATTGTATATGCGTGTGTGTTCATTTGGATGAGTTCATTGTAGGTTTTGTATATTAACCCCGAATTGGATGCATCTTTGACTAATATCTTCTCCTATTTTGTTGGTTGTCCTTTTGTTTTGTTGATGGTTTCCTTTGTTGTGCAAAGCCTTTTTAGTTTGATGTCATCCCATTTGCTTATTTTGTTTGTTTCCCTTGTCCAAGGAGATATATAAAAAATATTACTAAGAGCAATGTCAAAGAGTTTACTATGTTTTCTTCTGGGAGTTTTACAGTTTCAGGCCCTTCATTTAAGCTTTTAGTCCATTTTAAGTTACTCTTATGTATGGTGTAAAGAAGTGGTCTAGTTTTATTTTTTTGCATACAACTGTCCAGTTTTCCCAACAACATTCATTGAAGAAACTGTCTTTATCCCATTGTATATTATTGCCTCCTTTTTCATAGTTTAATTGATCATTAAGCATGGGTTTACTTCCTGGCTTTCTTTTTTGTTCCTTGACTTATATGTTCATTTTTATGCCAGTACTATGCTGTTTTGATCATTAAAGCCTAGTTTAATATCAAATAACATGATACCTCCAACTTTGTTCTTTTTCTCAAGATTGCTCGGGTTATTTGGAGTCTTCTATGGTTCTGTGTAAATTTTAGAATTATTTGTTCACATTCTGTGAAAAATGTCACTGGTATTGTGATAGGGATTTCATTGAATCTATAGATTGCTTTGGGTAGTATGAACATTTAAAAAATGTTTATTCTTCCCATCCATGAGCATGGTATATGCTTTTATTTATTTGCATCTTCAATTTTTTTCTTACTTTTAAAAATTTTTTATTCTTATTTTTTTAATGGAAGGAAGGAGAGAGAATTTATTTTCATTTTTAAAAAATATATTTTTATTGATTTCAGAAAGGAAGGAAGAGGGAGAGACAGAAACATCAATGATGAGAGAGAATTATTGATTAGTTGCCTCATGCATGCCTCCTACTGGGGATCAAACTTGCAACCTGGGCATGTGCCCTTGACCAGAATTGAACCCCGGACCCTTCTATCCACTGAGCCAAACCAGCTAGGGCTTCTTCAATTTCTTTCTTAAATGTCTTATAATTTTCTGATTACAGTTTTTTTGTTACTAGGTGTTTTAGTTTTTTTTTATGCAATTGTAAATGGGATTGTTTTCTTAATTTCTCTTTCTGATAGTATATTATTGGTGTATAAAAATGCAACCAATTTCTGAATATTAAGTTTGTATTCTGCTACTTTACTGAATTAATTTATCAGTTAATAGTTTTTTTAAACGAATTTTTAAGTTTCTCTATTTTGTATCATGTCATCTGCAAATAATGACAGTTTTACTTGGATGCCTTTTATTTCTTTTTTTGTCTGATTGCTTGGCTAGGACTTCCAAAAGTATGTTGAATAAAAGTACTAAAGTGAACATTTTTGTCTTGTTTCTGATCCTAAGGAAAATGCTTTTAGCTTTTCACAGTGGAGTATGTCGTTAGCTATGGATTTATCATACATGGCCTTTATTATATTGAGGTATGTTCCCTCTATTTCCACTTTGCCGAGAATTTTTATCATAATGGGGGATTGATTTTGTCAATTGCTTTTTCTGCATCTAATTATATAATTTTTATTTATGTGATGTATCATGTTAAGTGATTTGCAGATATTGAATCAAACTTGCATCCCAAGAATAAGTCCCACTTGATAATGGTGTATGATCTTTTTAATATATTCCTGAATTTGGTTGCAACCTAATGAGTGAGATCGTGTGATATTTATCTTTCTCCGACTTGCTTATTTCACGTAGCATGATACTTTTGAAGTCTATTTTGTTGGATATGAGTATTGCTACTCCAGCTTTTTTTTTTCTTTTCCATTTGCATGGAAAAAATTTTTCCATCCCTTCACTTTCATCCTGCGTGTGTTCTTTGTTTTGAGGTGGGTCTCTTGTAGACAGCATATAGTTGGGTCATGTTTTTGTATCCCTTCAGCTACCCTACACCTTTTTATTGGAGCATTTAATCCATTTACATTTAGGGTTATTAATGAGAGGTACTTATTTATAGCCATTTAAGTTCTGTATGACTAGGTTTCTCTCTGTGTTTCTTCTCCTCAGCAATCCCTTACAGCAGTCCCTTTAGCATTTCTTGTAATGCTGGCTTGGTGGTGATGAATTCCTTTAGCCCCCCCCCCCTTTTTTTTTTTGGTCTGAGAAGCTCTTTATTTGACCATCTATTTTGAATGATAGCCTTGCTGGATATAGTAATCTTGGTCTCAGATCCTTGCTTTTCATAACCTTGAGTACTTCATGCCATTCCCTTCTG
This sequence comes from Myotis daubentonii, assembly GCF_963259705.1. NCBI lineage: Eukaryota > Metazoa > Chordata > Mammalia > Chiroptera > Vespertilionidae > Myotis > Myotis daubentonii. The sequence continues at coordinate 3,101,877 of NC_081855.1, read as the reverse complement.
GCCTGTAGAGTTTCTGATAAGAAATCAGGTGTCAGCCTTATGGGAGCGCCTTTGTAGGTAACAGTTTGCTTTTCTCTTGCTGCCTTTAAGATTCTTCGTCTTTAATTTTTGGCATTTTAATTATGATGTGTCTGGGCATGGGTCTGTTTGGGTTCTTCTTGTTTGGGCTTCTCTGTGCATCTTGAACTTGTGTGACTTTTTCCTTTACCAGGTTTAGGGAAGTTTTCTACCATTATTTCTTCAAACACCTTCTCTATTCCTTTCTCCCTTTCTGCCTCTTCTGGCACACCTGCTATTCTAATATTGTTATGTTTCACATTGTCCCCCAGCTCCCTTAAGCTGTCCTCATATTTTTTAATTGTTTTTTTCTTTTTGGTTCTCTAATTGAGTGATATTTTTAACTCTGTCTTCTAATTCACTGATTTGATCCTCAGCTTCCCCTAATCTGCTGTGTATTCCTTCCAATGTGTTCTTTATTTGTTATGTCATTCTTTATCTCAGACTGTTCTTTTTTCATAGTTACTGTGTCTTGTTTCATACTGTTGAGCATTTTTACCATCATTACTCTGAATTCTGTTTCAGATAAATTTCTTATCTCTGCTTCATTTATATCTCTTCTGGAGAATTCACCAGTTCTTTCATTTGGGGGTTGTTTCTTTGTTTCATTTTGGTTGTCTGTTTGGGTTTGTGACCGTGTATTAGGTAGATCCTTTATACCTCTCAATCTCTAGTGCAGGACAGTGTTAAAGGCTGTTTCTTTCTTTCTTTCTTTTTTTTTTTTTTTTCAAATTTACAAAACATCATTTATTTTTTTTGTCTCTTTCTTTTTTTTTAATCTTTATTGTTCAGATTATTACATTTGTTCCTCTTTCCCCCCCCCCCATAACTCCCCTCCTCTCAGTTTCCACCCCACCCTCCGCCCTCACTCCCCACCCACTGTCCTCATCCATAGGTGCACAATTTTTGTCCAGTCTCTTCCCAAATCTACCACACCCCTTTCCCCTCCAAGAATAGTCAGTCCATTCCCTTTCTATGTTCCTGATTCTATTATAATCACCAGTTCATTCTGTTCATCAGATTATTTATTCACTTGATTCTTAGATTCACTTGTTGATAGATGCATATTTGTTGTTCATAATTTGTATCTTTACCTTTTTCTTCCTCTTCCTCTTCTTAAAGGATACCTTTCAGCATTTCATATAATCCTGGTTTGGTGGTGATGAACTCCTTTAGCTTTTCCTTATCTGTGAAGCTCTTTATCTGACCTTCAATTCTGAATGATAGCTTTGCTGGATAAAGTAATCGTGGTTGTAGGTTCTTGGTATTCATCACTTTGAATATTTCTTGCCATTCCCTTCTGGCCTGCAAAGTTTCTGTTGAGAAATCAGCTGACAGTCGTATGGGTATTCCCTTGTAGGTAACTGGGTTTCTTTCTCTTGCTGCTTTTAAGATTCTCTCTTTGTCTTTTGCTCTTGGCATTTTAATTATGATGTGTCTTGGTGTGGTCCTCTTTGGTTTCCTTTTGTTTGGGGTTCTCCGCGCTTCTTGGACCTGTAAGTCTATTTCTTTCACCAGGTAGGGGAAGTTTTCTGTCATTATTTCTTCAAATAGGTTTTCAATATCTTGCTCTCTCTCATCTTCTGGCACCCCTATAATTCTGATGTTGGTACGCTTGAAGCTGTCCCAGAGGCTCCTTACACTATCCTCGCATTTTTGGATTCTTTTTTCATTTTGCTTTTCCTGTTGGGTGTTTTTTGCTTCCTCGCATTTCAAATCATTGACTTGATTCTTGCGCTCCTCTGGTCTGCTGTCGGGAGTCTGTATAATATTCGTTATTTCAGTCCGTGTATGCTTAATTTCTAGTTGGTTCCCCAATATAACATCGAGGGTCTCATTAGATTTCTTGAGGATCTCACTACATTTATCGGCGGTCTCACCAGTCTTTTCGAGGGCCTTACTAAGTTTATCGGCAGCTTCTAGACAGTTCTTAAGAGACCTTAAAAGTGTGGTTCTGAACTCAATATCCTCCATTGACAGTTTTGTCCTGTTTCTTTGTCTCCACATTTTTTATGCTTTCTTGGTACACCCCCTAATGGTCTTTGTGTGCAGTCTTGTTGCCTTTAAGCCTTGATTGATGTCGGCAATACCGGGGGTGATTTGACCTCCAGGCTAACTGGCTATGAGAGTCCACTGGGTCTGCAGTGGGAGGGCTTCTGTGCTGGATCTCTAAGGCGGTGCTAATCTAGCGTTTGCCTGAGGCTATCTGGCAAATGGTTCTGCGCAGGGCTTGGGCGGGGCGGGTCCCAGGGGATCTACAGGGCGGGCCGGAGCGAGCAGTTATGGCTGCTCTCAGTTCCTTCCCCAGGGGCTCTGCCTCTCAGAGTCCCAGCAATGGCTGCAAACCTCGGAGAGAAAGCTGCCTTCGAGTTCTGACCGAAGCCAGACAGTCCCGCTTCTCCTGTTTGAGTCTTGGTCCCCAGAGACTCGCCCGGATCTGGAGCTCAGAGTCTGAAACTCCCTCCCGATTGAAAACAACAACCGCGCCCTCCGCCACCAGCCCGCTCCGCGCGCGCACTCCGCACCTGAGTATTTCACTTCAGCACTGCGCCTCCTCTGAGTCTGGGTATGATATTCTCTTTCCTCCTAGTTGTAGAATTTCCACTCAGCCAGCCTTCCTGTGGTTTTGGATGATGTCCGTTCTGTCCTTTAGTTATATCTCTGAAGTGGTTGTTCGAGGCAGCGATCTCCGGCGTTAACCTATGCCGCCATCTTGGTTTCTCTCAAAAGGCTGTTTCTGACTAATTGGATCAGGCAAAGACTCAAAGCTTCCAGAGACTGCCTCTGTCTACAGACTGATAGGGTTCCAACTTGAATTGCCCCCAGGCAATCATCCTCAGGTGTGGCAAGAGTTTTTTCAACAGCGTGGGGCAGTTGCTTCTGCCTGGAGGCTAAGTGTTACTTTTAATCTCTTAAATGGCCTCAGGACAAGGTGTTTTCCAATAGGGTATGTTGACTGTCTTCCCCCCAGGAAAGTCAGATGTCTATGTGGGAAAGATGTCCTCTGATGTGTGAGGAAATGGCTCAGCCCAGGGAACTTGGGTGTCTGCCTTCTGAGCTCCATCCCATGAGTCCCAAGTCCTGGGTTCTGCTCTCACAGCTGCAGTCCACTTCACCCTCCCTCTGCCAGAGCACAACGTGGGTGGCTCCACAGGGAATTTTTGTGCCTTGGCCTTTTAAGAGGGTGCCCGAACTTTCAGCTGCCATCCCTGGCAGACAGTACCCCACGGCTTTTCACAGCTAGATGTTATGTGGGTACCCTTCTCAGTTTGGTGCTCTCTGCTGGGTAGCCCAGCTTCAGGATTAGATCTGAGAGTTCTCAGTGGCACCCCCTCACAGCTGAGATATCTTTGGGACTTCAGTTGCTATCTGTCAGTGTCCAGCCAGCCCCTCCGTGCCTCTGCCTCTCCTCCCAGTCTCTATGCAGTCTCCACTTTCGGTCCTTGGTTATCAGGGTTCTCTCCTGTGAGTTTTCCATTGATTATTCAGGAAGCCCTTCCATATTTCAGTTGTAATTTAAGTTTGTTCCTGGGAGCATGTCCATGCAGCATCCTCCTACTTTACCACCATTTTCATTTTGATAATGAGCTCATTTAACTTTTTATTCTCTTGGAAAACTTTCAGCCAGCCTTTGATTTTAAATAATAGTCTTGCCGAATAGAGTTATCTTGGTTGTAAGTCCTTGCTTTTCATCACTTTGAATATTTTGTGCTAATTCCCTCTGGCCTGAACTATTTAGGTTGAGAAATCAACCAATAGTCTTATGGAAGTTCTCTTGTAGATAACTAAGTGTTTTTCTCTTGCTGTTTTTAAGATTCTGTTTTTAACCTTTGCTTTTTAAATTATGATAGGGTGGGCCTCTTTGGGTTCTTTTTAAAAATATATATATTTTTATTGACTTTAGAGAGGAAGGGAGAGGGAGAGAGAGATAGAAACATCAATGATGAGAGAGAATCATTGATCGGCTGCCTCCTGCACACCTCACACTGGGGATTGAGCCCACAACCTGGGTATGTGCCCTGACTGGGAATTGAACCAGTGACCCCCTGGTTCATTAGGTCGATGGTCAACCACTGAGCCACGTTGCTAGCTGGGCTTTGGGTTCTTTTTGTTTGAAATTCTCTGTGCTTCCTGGGCTTGTGTGTCCATTTCCTTTAACAGTTTAAGGAAGTTTTGAGTCATTAGTCATGCTCTTTCCTTCCTCCTTCTGGTAGCCCTATCAGGTGAATGTTCTTATGCTTGATAATGTCCCATTTGGGGGCGGGATTATTTTTTTTTCTGTTTGTCTTTAGCCCATTTTTAAATTGCGTGGGGGTGTTTTTGCAATTGAGTTGTAAGCATTTCTTATAATATTTTCTAACCCCTTATCTGATATATGGCTTGCATAGACTTTTTAAAAAGGCTTTATTTTTTAGTGCTGTTTTAGGTTCACAGCAAAATTGACAGGAAGATAGAGTTTTTTTTATATACTCCCTGCTCCAATACATGCATAGCCTCCCATTATAACATTCCTCACCAGAATGGTACATTTGTTACAAGATGAACCTACATTGACAGTTTCCATATGCTTTAAAAAAAATTCTCACCTGAGAATATGTTCATTGATTTTAGAGAGAGAGGAAGGCAGGGGCGGGGGGGGGGGGGGGAGAAATATCGATGTGAGAAATATCTATGTGAGAGAGAAATATCGATCAGTTGTCTCCTGTACACAGTTCCAACTGGGGATCAAACCTGAAATCTATGTATGTGCCCTGACTGGGAAATGAACCCACAACCTTATGGTGATGGGAAAATGCTCCAAACAACTGAGCAATCTGGCCAGGGCAGTTTGCATAGACTTTTAAAAATAATTTTTATTTTTCTATTGAAGCTCTCATAATTCATTGTGTATATATATATATATATATATATATATATATATATATATATATACATATATATACATATATATATATATATATTTTAAACATACTTATGAGTTGCTCTGAAATGTGTTTTTTGTTTTTTTACTAAATCCAACATCTGGCCCCACTCAAAGTTATCTTCTATTGGCTGTTGTTTTTCCTGTATGTGGGTCACACTTTTCTGTTTCTTCATATGTCTAGTGAGCCTTTTTTGAAAACTGGATGTTTTAGGTAATATAGTGTAGCAACTCTGAATCCTATTTTATTTTTCTGAGGTTGCTATTCTTTGGCAACTTGCTGGGACTTAAACTGCAGAATCTCTTGGCAGGGCCAGCCTGACAGGTTGAGCCGGGCTGAGGCAGAGAGGTGGGAATTGAGAAAAGAAAGAAAGACAGGAGAGCGGGATCGGGAGGACTACAGGTCAATTGAGAAGCTGCAGTAAGTTTATTAACCACGCAATGCCTTTTATACACAAAACACTGAATAGGAGGTCTGTCAAGAGGAATGTATTCTTTGTTCCTCTTAATCTCTAAGGGAGAGACAGAGCAGAAGGACAAATTCTCAGTACAGCAAATCTCAGTAAATAGTTACAGACTTCTTGATAAGCCATGAAAGGCTGTTCTCATTCTACAAAGGTTGCTCTCATTCTACTGATAACCGCCATCCAAACAAATCTGGGAAAACTGTGTGGGCAAGGGTCCCAGCCTTGCTAGCCCCTTCGGGTGCAAGGACCATGTCAGCTTACACCCGGTCTCCAACAGATCCCCCTTCCTTGTTTTTTAGGCGAAGTTCATGTAGTTCTATTTGTAGGGATCGGATGCTGGATCCGATGGTTCGGAAGCAGACTGGAAGTAAACAAAGAATAATGAGAGCAAGGATAACAACAACTAATAGAGACCAAATAAAAGACTGTAATCCATGAAAGGACATAAGGCTTTGAATTTCATTAAAAATATTCTGTGCTACTTCGCCAGGAGGCAACAGAGCAGAACCTGCATCATTAATAGCTTGAATCTCTCCACGTAATCTACTGATATCTAAAGTAAAGTTAGTCTGATCCCAAACTCCTAACAGGTGGTTGCGAACTCAATCCCAATGCCACATAGTACCACTATATATCTTAGGGTGACACAAATCCAATCAAACTCAGCATGACACTGAAGGGTAGAACGCACTTTCAAGCTGTGCATTTGGACAATAGGACGAAGATGGCGGCATAGGTTAACGCCGGAGTTTGCTGCTTTGAACAACTACTTCAAAAGTGAAACCAAAAAACGGAAGGGACATCACCCAGAACCACAGGAACGCTGGCTGAGTGGAAGTCCTACAACTAGGAGGAAAGAGAAACGCACACGGACACTCAGAGGAGGCGCAGTGCTGAAGTCAAATTCTGAGGTGCGGAGTGCGCGGAGCGGGCTGGCGGCGGAGGGCGCGGTTGTTGTTTTCAATCGGGAGGGAGTCGCAGACTCTGAGCACCAGATCCGGGCGAGTCTTTAGGGACCCAGACTCAAACAGGAGAAGCGGGACTGTCTGGCTTCGGTCAGAGCGAGTGCAGCTTTCTCTCCGAGCTTTGCAGCGAGCGGGTGCTGGGACTCAGAGAGGCAGAGCCCCTGGGAACATGGACTGAGAGCCGCCATAACTGCTCTCTCCGGCCCACCCTGTTGATCCTGTGCGACCCGCCCCGCCCAAGCCCTGCACAGAGGCATTTGCCGGATAGCCTCAGGCAAAGGCTAGATTAGCACCTCCCTAGAGGACAGAAGTTCTCTCACTGCTGACACAGCTGATTCTCATAGCCACTTGGCCTGGAGGTCAAACCCTCCCTGGAATTAGCTACAACAATCAAGATTTAACTATAAGACTGCGAACAAAGACCACTAGGGGGTGCACCAAGGAAGCATAACAAAATGTGGAGACAAAGAAACAGGACAAAATTATCAAAGGAAGATATAGAGTTCAGAACCACACTTTTAAGGTCTCTCAAGAACTGTTTAGAAGCTGCCGATAAACTTAATGAGATCTACACGAAAACTAATAAGACCTTCGATCTTATATTGGGGAACCAACTAGAAATTAAGCATACACGGACTGAAATAACGAATATTATACAGACTCCCAACAGCAGACCAGAGGAGCGCAAGAATCAAGTCAATGATTTGAAATGCGAGGAAGCAAAAAACACCCAACAGGAAAAGCAAAATGAAAAAAGAATCCAAAAATGCGAGGATAGTGTAAGGAGCCTCTGGGACAGCTTCAAGCGTACCAACATCAGAATTATAGGGGTGCCAGAAGATGAGAGAGAGCAAGATATTGAAAACCTATTTGAAGAAATAATGACAGAAAACTTCCCCCACCTGGTGAAAGAAATGGACTTACAGGTCCAAGAAGCGTGGAGAACCCCAAACAAAAGGAATCCAAAGAGGACCACACCAAGACACATCATAATTAAAATGCCAAGAGCAAAAGACAAAGAGAGAATCTTAAAAGCAGCAAGAGAAAGAAACCGAGTTACCTACAAGGGAATACCCATACGACTGTCCGCTGATTTCTCAACAGAAACTTTGCAGGCCAGAAGGGAATGGCAAGAAATATTCAAAGTGATGAATACCAAGAACCTACAACCAAGATTACTTTATCCAGCAAAGCTATCATTCAGAATTGAAGGTCAGATAAAGAGCTTCACAGATAAGGAAAAGCTAAAGGAGTTCATCACCACCAAACCAGGATTATATGAAATGCTGAAAGGTATCCTTTAAGAAGAGGAAGAGGAAGAAAAAGGTAAAGATACTAATTATGAACAACAAATATGCATCTATCAACAAGTGAATCTAAGATTCAAGTGAATAAATAATCTGATGAACAGAATGAACTGGTGATTATAATAGAATCAGGGACATAGAAAGGGAATGGACTGACTATTCTTGGGGGGGAAAAGGGTGTGGGAGATTCGGGAAGAGACTGGACAAAAATTGTGCACCTATGGATGAGGACAGTGGGTGGGGAGTGAGGGCGGAGGGTGGGGTGGGAACTGGGAGGAGGGGAGTTATGGGGGGGAAAAAAGAGGAACAAATGTAATCATCTGAACAATAAAGATTTAATTAAAAAAAAAAGCTGTGCATTTGATCTCCTATAAGGAGCACAGCTTCTTCTAGTGCATTGAGCCTTCGTTCTATTTTCTTATCTATGAGCTCTTCAGCTCCTAAGGCATCTGAAACGTTCTTCGCCAAGCCATCCACAAAATGAGCTGTGTGCATTTCTTGGGTTAAAGCTATGGCCGCAGTAGTGGCAGTAGCAATGAGATAGACTAGAGCCATGAGGCCAGCAATAAGCACTCCGATGAACCTCTTAGGGAGGCTTAGCAAATCACTCAGTTCTCTTTTTTTAAAAAAATATATTTTATTGATTTTTTACAGAGAGGAAGGGAGAGAGATAGAGAGTTAGAAATATTGATGAGAGAGAAACATCGATCAGCTGCCTCCTGCACATCTCCTACTGGGGATGTGCCCGCAACCCAGGTACATGCCCTTGACCGGAATCGAACCTGGGACCCTTCAGTCTGCAGGCCGACACTCCATCCACTGAGCCAAACCGGTTTTGGCCACTCAGTTCTCTTAATATGGGAACCTGTATCCCTGTACCAAGGTCCAGTAATATTAACTGGGAGCATGACCAAGGAAGGCTGATGTAATACAACCACCTCATAACCAAAGTTGTATCTAGACACACAGCTAGACAAGTTGCAATGAGTACAAGAAATTATATACAAGTTGCCCTTAAGTGCAATATAGACAATTCCAATAAGGAGAAGGTAAGGAGGAGCTACACAGGCAGTAAGACCTGTGATCACTGTAAGGTTATCATGATGCAAAGAAATGCTCCCTAAAGCGGCCATAAGCTTAAATATTTCTAACTGTACTCCTCCCCGTTTGGTGGTGAGTATCTCTTCTACCCAGCCTCCAGGGGTCTCTCTAGCCTTAAAACTACTTCTGCTAGATAGCAGGTTGGGATAGGACCAATCAAGTAACTGAAAGGAATTGTTAATGGGAGTATGTACCACAGCCAACTCAGACGGCAACGCCGCCAAGGTGGATACTTCAGAAATAGCCTGTAATCATTATACACACATGGAGGCAATTTGGGCGGGACGCCCTCAGAGACAGTACAGGTGATGTCAGGCAGGCCATATATAGCAAGGAAACATTCTCATCGGATCCACCCCTCATACTCTTCAGGATCTCCACCTCTGCTAATGCCATGGGTATACCTTGGTGAAGCTTCTACAGTAAGACAGTTATTCCAATATTTAATGGCTGTAAAACATATGGGGACCCTGGTTGACCTTCCCTCATATCTATAATCTCCCACCCACTGAGGAGTAAGATGATCTGCACTTGGGTGGCCCATGATATCTGTATCATTAACAAAAACAGGAAAGCTGGGGTCATCCCAAGTAACGGCCTTGAGAAAGGGTGGATCTGGAATGTATGCCCAGTATGGAGTCTGAGCATCACAGACCTGAACAGCCAAAATTGACAGCATGGCTAGAAACAAAGTCTCAGCAGATCGTTGTGCTCCTTGGCGAATGACCATGGCCTCGGCCTCCGTTGTCAGCTTCTTCAACTGTCCCCACGTTGGTGGAGATGTCCTCCGAGTCGTCCGTGATCTCCGTGGCGGCAGAGGTGGCACGGGCGCTAGTGGGCCGATTCGTAGCCTCTTGAATGGTGGAGTGAGTTCTTGTTCCACTTCATCCTCCATTTTGACCTTGAAAGGGCCGGACACAGCGGCTGGGGATCCAACGGGGCTCAGAGTCCCCTTCAGGAAATTCACAAAGAGACCCCCAAGCCCATATCAGAACAGGGTCGGGGCCACGCCATTGTCCTGTAAGTAAGTCTTTCCACTGTACCCAAGGGTGGGGTCTGGGCAGTGAGGACCACTGTCTCTCCGCAGCGGTTTTGCCCTGAGCATCACCATTTAAAAAATTAAGGGAATAAGAGCTCTGTTAAGTAAGTTAGCAGGGGTATCTACACACTCCCCCTTCCTTATTTTTTCAATTTGCCTTTTTAAAGTCTGATGAGCTCCCTCAACTACTCCCTACCCTTGAGGATTGTATGGGATGCCTGTTTAATGCTGGATTCGAAAAGTAGCACAAAACTTCTGGAGACTTCACAAATACGACTAAAAGACGGAACAGACATAGCCCAGAACCACAGGAAGACTGGCTGAGGGGAAATTCTTCAACTAGAAGGAAAGAGAACAGCATACGAGACTCAGAGGAGGTGCGGTGCAGAAAATACAAAGGTGCGGAGGTATGCGCGGAGCGGGCTGGTAGCTGAGGGCACAGTTGTCGTTTTCAATTGGGAGGGAGTCTCAGATTCTGAGCTCCAGTTCTGGGCGAGTCTCTAGGGACCCAGACTCAAACGGGAGAAGTGGGACTGTCTGGCATCGGTCAGAACTCGAGGGCAGCTTTCTCTCTGAGGTTTGCAGCGGTTGCTGGGACTCTGAGAGGCAGAGCCTCTGGGGACAGGACTGAGTGCAGCCATAACTGCTCCCTCCACCCGCCCTGTTGATCCCGTGAGACCCGCCCCGCCCAAGCCCAGCGCAGTGCCATTTGCCAGATAGCCTCAGGCAAACGCTAGATTAGCACCTCCCTAGAGGACAGAAGTTTTCCCACTGCAGACACAGCTGATTCTCACAGCCAGTTGGCCTGGAGGTCAAATCCCCCTAGTATTAACTACAACAATCAAGGCTTAACTACAACAAGACTGCACACAAAGACCACTATGGGGTGCACCAAGAAAGCATAAAAAATGCAGAGACAAGGAAACAGGACAAAACTGTCAATGGAGGATATTGAGTTCAGAACCACACTTTTAAGGTCTCTCAAGAACTGTCTAGAAGCCGCTGATAAAGTTATTGAGATCCTCAAGAAATCTAATGAGACCCTCGACGTTGTGATAAAGAACCAACTAGAAATTAAGCATACACGGACTGAAATAACGAATACTATACAGACTCCCAACAGCAGACCAGAGGAGCGCAAGAATCAAGGCAAAGATTTGAAATGCGAAGAAGCAAAAAACACCCAACCAGAAAAGCAAAATGAAAAAAGAATCTGAAAATACAAAGATAGTGTAAGGAGCCTCTGGGACAGCTTCAAGCGTACCAACATCAGAATTATAGGGGTGCCAGAAGATGAGAGAGACCAAGATATTGAAAACCTATTTGAAGAAATAATGACAGAAAACTTCCCCCACCTGGTGAAAGAAATAGACTTACAAGTCCAGGAAGTGCAGAGAACCCCAAACAAAAGGAATCCAAAGAGGACCACACCAAGACACATCATAATTAAAATGCCAAGAGCAAAAGACAAAGAGAGAATCTTAAAAGCAGCAAGAGAAAGACAGTCAGTTACCTACAAGGGAATACCCATACGACTGTCAGCTGATTTCTCAACAGAAACTTTGCAGGCCAGAAGGGAATGGCAAGAAATATTCAAAGTGATGAATACCAAGAACCTACAACCAAGATTACTTTATCCAGCAAAGCTATCATTCAGAACTGAAGGTCAGATAAAGAGCTTCACAGATAAGGAAAAGCTAAAGGAGTTCATCACCACCAAACCAGGATTATATGAAATGCTGAAAGGTATCCTTTAAGAAGAGGAAGAAGAAGAAAAAGGTAAAGATACTAATTATGAACAACAAATATGCATCTATCAACAAATGAATCTAAGAATCAAGTGAATAAATAATCTGATGAACAGAATGAACTGGTGATTATAATAGAATCAGGGGCATAGAAAGGGAATGGACTGACTATTCTTGGGGGGGAAAGGGGTGTGGGGGATGTGGGAAGAGACTGGACAAAAATTGTGCACCTATGGATGAGGACAGTGGGGGGGTAAGGGCAGAGGGTGGGGTGGGAACTGGGAGGAGGGGAGCTATGGGGGCGGGAAAGAGGAACAAATGTAATAATCTGAACAATAAAGATTTACTAAAAAAAAAAAAACCACACACACACACACACACACACACACACACACACACACACAAAACTTCTGGAATGCTGTACTTGTGTAGGCTGGACCATTGTCAGTTTGAATGGTATGCGGGATTCCTAGGAAAGTAAAAGCTTGTAAACAGTGAGCAATAACATGTTTAGCGGCTTCTCCTGTACGAGGGGATGCAAAAATAAAACCAGAAAAAGTGTCAATAAAACATGGACAAAAGCTTGTTTTCTGAAAGATGGAATATGGGTTACGTCCATCTGCCACAGTTGGCCTGATGTGTAGCCTCGCGGATTGACTCCTTCTGTGGGAGGAATGAATGTGGTTAGAGGGCATTGAGGACAGAGTTTGACAATTTGCTGAGTCTGTTCCTTTGTGATTCGAAACTGCTGACGTAGGCCAGTGGCATTTTGATGATGGAGAGAATGTGAGACTTTGGCTGCATCTAAAGGAGATAATGTTAGATAGGCAGTTTTAGTAAGTTGATCAGCATAAGTATTCCCCGCAGAGAGAGATCCAGGTAAATCTGTATGAGCTCGTATATGGCCAAAGAAACAAGGGTGAGAACATTTCCTGAGTAAAGCTTGAATCTGTACTAAGCGAATAATCACTTCGGATCGGTCAGTGTCATGTAAATTAGCAGTTTCTAAGTGAATCATAATATTTACAATATAACGAGAGTCTGAATAAAGGTTAAAAGATTGAGTGGAAAGTTTGCATAATGTTTGATGTACTGCTTCGAGCTCCACGCGTTGTGCTGAAGTGTGGTTAGTCTGAAAAACAAAGGGCTGATTATTGATAACTAGGGCAGCTAGAACCATCAGTAAACACCAGAACTGCATGAGAAATTGGTTGAGTCTTGACTACCTTGGGGAAAATGAAGGAATGTTCTGTAAAAAATTGTATGAGTTTATTAGATGGGTAACGAGAGTCTACTGTACCGTGATAGCCCAGGAAGGAAAGAGGCCATTTATCATCCATATGAAATAGCCATTGCCTTTGTTGAGCCTTGTAGGGTACCACGATGGTATGGGGCTCTTGACCAAAAAGTTCCAGAGATCTGAGACGTCCTGCAAATGTAAGATCTGCACTGCTTCTGAGTAAGGATAAACTACCTTTTTCGGGGAGGAGTGCGGAGGAATCCACTCCAAAGGTCCCTGTTGCCATAAGAGGCCAGTAGGACATACTGGCGTTGCCAATACTAAATACAGCCATGGCTGTGAGTAATCAATTTTTTGTACAAATTGTTTCTTTAAGGCAGCTTCTATGTGGCAGATAGCCTTGGAGCCGCAGGAGTAAGCTGAAGAGGGGCCTGCGGGTCGCTATCCCCACGAAGGATATCAAATAAAGGTTTATGGTCATTAGTAGTTATGCCTAAAGTTGGCCTAATCCAGTTAACATCCCCTAAAAATTTTTGAAAATCATTTAAAGTCTCTAGCATGTCTATCCTGAGCTGAATCTTTTGAGGACGAATTTTTCTTCCTTCTATGATATGTCCAAGATATAAGTAAGGGTCTCGTCTTTGAACTTTTTCAGGTGCAATAATTAATCTAGATTTAAGAAGAGCCTGTTGTAAGTCATCATACACTTGTTCTAATTGACGTTCCGTATAGTGAGCTAAAAGAATGTCATTCATATAGTGTATGATATAAGCCTGCGGATGTTTCTCTCGAACTCCGAGAATTGCCTAACAAACTTTTGACACAAGGTAGGGCTATTAGCCATTCCCTGAGGCAATACCTTCCAATGATAGCGGCGCATGGGTTCCTGAAAATTAGTAGATAGGACACTGAATGCAAATCGTTTTCAATCAGAGGGATCCAGAGGAATAGTGAAAAAACAATCCTTTAAATCTAGTACTAATAGCTTCATCCCATTAGGGATTGCTACAGAGGAAGGGAGACCAGGCTGTAAAGGCCCCATAATTTCCATAGTCCTGTTTATTGCCCTTAAATCCTGTAAAAGGCGCCAATTTCCTGATTTCTTTTTTATGATAAAAATAGGAGTATTCCAAGGACTGGTAGTCTCTTCTATATGCCCTAGCTGGAGTTGTTCCTGTACCAACTCATGAGCAGCTTGTATTTTTTCTTTGGAAAGGGGCCACTGCTCTACCCATACAGGGTCACCTGACTTCCAAGATATCTTGTCAGCTGTGTGGATAACAGGAGAAACAACGACCCACCCCCCCCCTAAAAATTTCCCTGAGCTGGGGTGGTAACAAGGGCAACACCCAGGACAGGCAGAATGTTTCATCCCCATAAATTCACAGGGATCCCTGGCAAGACATATGGTTGAAATAACCCAGAGTGACCTTCATTGTCTTGCCACTTTAACATTTGTGAACTCTGTAAAGGAGAGTTGGTCTGACCTATTACTTGAAGTTGTGTCATAGCTTCTCTATAGGGCCACTGTTTAGGCCAGTGAGCTAAGCTTATGACATAAATATCTGCTCCTGTATCTAAAATCCCTGTAAATCTTTTCCCTTGTATAAGTAAGGTTCTCTCAGGCCTTGCATGAGAAATAGCTTGTACCCAATATGCCTCGTCCGAGGAGCCAAAACCCCTGGCCCCCCGAGACTCTGTGAAAAGTAGATTGCCTGTGGCTGGCAGAGGGAGCAAAATCAATTGAGCAATTTTCATGTCTGAGGTGATGGTGATGATATCTCTGGGGGCAGAGAGCATAATTTTAATTTCCCCCTCATAATCTGCATCAATTACTCCTGGAAAAATTTGTAATCCTTTCATAGTTAAGCTGCTTCTACCTAGTAAAAGGCCAAACATCCCTTTAGGAGTAGGTCCATACACTCCTGTAGGGATGGCCTGTGGTCCCAATTCTGGAGTTAATACATATTGCCCTATGGATCCAAGGTCCAACCCGGCACTTCCGGGGGTTGCTCAGAATAACTCTTGTATCTGTTTTGCTCCCTGGGGCAGGCTGGGTGCTGTGCAGCCAGCTGGCCTTGAGACGGCACAAGTGTTATGGGTTCACTCAGCGAGATAGACTACTGACTCAGAATTTAAGAGCCTTTATTAAGCTGGCCAGCTGACTACAGCTACAGCACCCTGCCGAAGCAAAGGCTGAACTGCAGTCCAGACTACAGCAATTACAGCATTTTTATTTGCAAAAACCACAAAGTTACAAAGCCTTGTTTACATAATTAGTTCTTGACACAGTATAGCATCATACAGTGACTACCTTCCTATCTATGTGTTTTAGGAACAGAGAGTACAGAGTGCCGGGAAGGGGCCATGAGACCATATCTCAAGGCCTGGCCTGATATCAGTACCTTCCTATCTATGTGTTTTAGGAACAGGCAGTACAGAGCACCCCATCTGGCCGAAGTGCCAGATATGCAGCCCAGTACACTCTCTACTGGTCTTATTGGGAATCAAATCTTTGATTCAGCATCCTCCTCTAAGATTCTGGAGTATTGGGTGTGTAAAACCATTAACTTTACAGCCTGTATTCAATTTTGTATGAAATTGAGGAGGCATCTGGCAATGCAGGGGCCGAATATTAGCCCTAGGTGGAGCAGAACAACTGGTCCTGCCAAGGAGGAGAACAGGGTAGTTAGCCAGGGGGACCAGGAAAATAAATTCTTGTACCAATTGCCCTCAGCCCTTCTAGCCTCCTCTCGGTCAGCCAGCCGTTTTCGCAGATGGCTAAGGCTTTCCCTGATAACCCCCGAGTGGTTGGTGTAGAAACAGCAAGACTCCCCTAGGGCCAGACAGAGGCCTCCCTGCTTCAGGAAAAGCAGATCTAGGCCTCGTCTGTTTTGTAATACTACCTCTGCGAGTGAACTGAGGGAGTCCTCCAGTTGGCTAACGGATTTTTCGAGAGAGCTTAAATCTTGATCTATCTGCCTACTTAACTCTTTATAATTTTGTTGGCTGGTTGCTAGGGTGGCTGTTCCGACGGCTGTGGATCCTGCTAGTCCTATTCCCATAAGGAGGGGGACTAGGATGGGGGCCCTTCTAACCCTTCTGGGTTCGAGGTTTAAATGTTCTCGGCCCCCTTCTCCCGAATAGTAGTACACCTGAGGGAGGATATGAGTTAGAATGCATAGTCCAGGGTCCGTCAGATTCTGGAGGACTGGAGAGAAGATGCAAGGGGTTATACCAGTTTTACATGCCCACCAAGTCCCCTTCGGAGCTACTAAGTAGGTGGGGGTCTCTCCTGTATAATTCTTTGGAAGTATGATAGATGAATTACATAGATCTGCATAGGTGGAACTGCTAAGGGAGTAGTCCATAGGGTACACGCAAGTCCCTGGGTTCAGGAGGTCCCCAAGAGTGAGTCCTGGGTGCTTGTGTCCCCACATACACAGTCCATCTGGCAGACTTTCTGCTGAAAGGTTCCTGATGGCAGAGGCGTCCTTCCCGAGCTGGGCCCCTGCCCCTATCCCAATATAATAAGGGGGTTCAGGGTTAAGGCACAGCCAGCAATCCGTGGTCAGGTTTGGGGAGGTGCAATTCAGGAAAGAAAACATTAAGTCCTGGAGGAACCAAGATGGCGGCGATATAGGCAGACGTGTCCCAGGTCGTGTCCCGGAGCAAATGGAAGCTGAAGCTAGTAACACTCACACCGAATTGGCGAAATTGCTCAGCTGGTGAGAGGGTTTGCAGCCGGGAAGAGCAGAACTCCCCTGGAAAGGTAAAAAAAAAACCCAGGGATTTGGGCAAGAAAGTTTGCCTGACCTCTGAGCCCAGAGAGTCGGAGGGAGACCGCGTGGCAGACAGCCGCGTCCCCTGGGACAGGCACAGCCCCTGACAGGGGAAAGGAGAACCGCGGGATTCCTGGCGCCGCCAGGGAAATTGAGAGCTGGGTTCTGTGATCACGGAGGACTGAGCCTAAAGGGGGCAGCCTGAAGAGCTGACCTGACCATGCAGTCCCGGTAAGAGAAGAAGCTTACAGAAACCAAGCCTTCCCCGTTTCCGCGGCCGGCATTTGTTTGTTTGTTTACACTGAATCCTGTTCATAGGACATTTCGGATACAGACACTCACCTGTGCTGAAGAGAGGGAGAGTGTGCTGAGGAGTGGAATCTGGGGAGAGACTGGGGAAAGAGGGGGAGCCGGGAGAGGTGGTAGTGAATTGAGTGCTGAGACACCCCTGAGGCCAGGACTGGGGCAGCCACCCGCTCCTGAGAGGGAGTCTCCTCCCCCCAGCCCCCAGGCAAGGAGCACAGCCACACCCAGATTCCACCCTGAACGAGATCAAGGATTAAGATAACCTGATCTGTCCCTGGGAGTTAACAGGGTCTGGCCTATAGGGGGATTTTCAATCCCAGCAACAACATAGCGCCGGTAACTAACTATTACGCAGTCAGCTCTGGGCAGTGAACTTCCACTGGACAGAGAGGCCCTATAGCCTCAGAGGCCAACCCCAGAACACTGCCACCCAGAGGCTGACCCACAAACTGACTCTTTGCTAAACACAAAATAAGGCAGTCTGGGAAATAAATGCGGCATGCTTTAAAATAAGGACTGTGGTTTACAACACAGAGGAACAGTATATCGCAGGGAATCTCAACACTCTCCTGAATACCTGGAAGGTCTAAGACGAGCCACACTGAAGAATAGAAGAAACGAAGAACATTCACTACTGCAATTTTTTTTTCTTTTTTCACTTTTTAACTAAGAAACCAATTTTTTTTTTAATTTTTTTTCTTTTTTTTTTTTTTTTCTTCTTTTTCCATCACCTGATTTTACCCTTTTAATTACTACCTTCCTATTTTTAACCAGTATTATTACTGCTACCATTTTACCATTTTTTAAAGTGCCATTTTATTTTTTCTTTATTTTATTTTGGGATTAGTGTTCACCATTCTATTTTCATTGTTATATTATTGGTTGTTTCTAGTTTGCATTCATATCCAGGGAGCTGTTGCTGGAATTTGTTGGGATTAATGGCTGTTCTATAGGAGTATTCTCCTCATATAAAAAGTCTCTTTCCCTCTTCCACTTCATTCTCTCTTTTCGCTCTTTTTTTTTTTCTTTTCTTTTCTCGCTTTTATTTTCCCCCTTCCTTTTTCCCAATTTCATTTTTGCACTCCCTTTTTTTGGTCCCTACTTTTCTTTTCCTTTCTCTCTTTTATCTTTTTCTCTTCCTTCTTCCTTATCCCCTAATTCTCTTAATTCAGGTGGTCACCTTTAATTGGGGTTATTAATATCGTAAATATATTTGTGTATAGTGCCTGGTACGTGGTGCCTTGTTGTGTTGTATTTTGTGCCTTTAAATCAACGCAGCAGATCCAAGCAACAGCAACCTCCTGAGCACCACATCCTCTGCTGAGGAACAGCAGCTGTACGTGAAACCTCGCCCCACCAGCCAGAAGAGCCACCACAGCTGTGAACAGCACCCACCAGAGGAGCTGCTGACAACTGAAGAGCAGCTGCTACCGCAACCGCCCGAAGAGCAACCACAGACCAAGGAGTCACTGCCACCAAGGGAGCAACCACTGAACAACTCAACGTCTAGATATGTCAGTGAGATCAAACATGGGTAGACAAAGAAACCCCCAAAGGAAAGAGAAGGAGGACTCTCCAGAAAAGCAGCTAAGTAATACAGAGGCATGCAACATGACAGATAAAGAATTCAGAATAAGGATCCTAGAGTGCATAAACCGGATGGAGGAAAAAATCGACAACCTCTTCAAGAAGCAAGAAGAAACAGATGAAAAAATCGATAACATATGGAAGAAGCTAGAAGAAACAGATGAAAAAATCGATAACATATGGAAGAAGCTAGAAGAAACAGATGAAAAAATCAACAACCTAAGTAAGACCCAAGAGGAAATGAAGAGTGATATAGCTGCAATGAAAAACTCCATTGAAAGTATCAACAGTAGACTAGGAGAAGCGGAGGACTGAATAAGTGAATTAGAAGACAAGGAAGCAAAACACACCCAAAATGTACTGCAATTGGAGAAAAAAATTAAAAGACAGGAGGAGAGCCTAAGGGAGCTTTGGGACAACATGAAACGAAACAACATACGAATAATAGGAGTACCAGAACAACAGAAGGATGAACAAGGATTAGAAAACCTACTCGAAGAAATAATATCAGAAAACTTTCCTGAGGTGGGGAAGAAAAAAGTCACACAAGCCCAGAGAGTCCCAAACAAGGTGAACCCGAAAAGACCCACACCAAGACACATCATAATCACCATGGCAAATGTTCAGGACAAAGAGAGAATCTTACAGGCTGCAAGAGAGAGACGGAAAGTTACATACAAGGGATCTCCCATTAGATTGTCAAATGACTTCTCAACAGAAACACATCAGGCAAGAAAAGAATGGACTGAAATTTACAAAGTGATGCAAAGCAAAGGACTGAATCCAAGAATACTCTATCCAGCAAGGCTATCATTCAAACTTGAAGGGGAAATAAGAAACTTCACAGACAAAAAAAGGCTAAGGGAGTTTGTCACCACCAAGCCAGCATTGCAAGGAATGCTAAAGGGACTGATATAAAAATAAGAAATAAAAAGCTCAGAAAGAAAACAGCCACACAAAAAAAGAAATGGCTACAAACAAGTACCTTTCAATAATAACTTTAAACGTAAACGGACTAAATGCTCCAACCAAAAGACATCGAGTGGCTGAATGGATAAAAAAACATGACCCATACATCTGCTGTCTACAAGAAACCCACCTCATTAGAAGGGACTCACACAGACTGAAAGTGAAAGGATGGAAAAATATCTTTCAGGCAAATGGAAAGGAAAAGAAAGCTGGGGTAGCAATACTTATATCGGACAAAATAGACCTCAAAGTGAAGGCCTTAACAAGAGATAAGGAAGGCCACTTCATAATACTAAAGGGATCAATACAACAAGAAGATATAACCCTGGTAAACATATATGCACCCAATGTAGGAGCACCCAAATTCATAAAAAAACTCCTGGAAAATATCAAAGGAGAGATCGACAACAATACAATCATAGTAGGGGACTTTAATACACCATTGACAGCACTGGATAAGTCCTATAGACAAACAACCAGCAAAGATATAGCAATCCTAAATGACTCACTAGATCAGATGGACTTAATAGACATCTTCAGAACACTTCACCCCAAAGTCAGAGAATATACATTCTTCTCAGGTGCTCATGGGACATATTCAAAAATAGACCACATACTGGGTCACAAGCAAAGTATCCCCAAATTCAAGGAGATTGAAATCATAAAAAGCGTCTTCGCAGACCACGATGGCATAATATTAGAAATAAACTACAATAAAAACAACCCAAAATACTCAAACACCTGGAAGCTGAATAGCATGCTATTAAATATTGATTGGGTTACCAATGAGATCAAAGAAGAAATTAAAAACATCCTGGAAACTAATGACAATGAAAACACAACAATCCAAAACCTATGGGACACATTGAAAGCAGTCCTGAGAGGGAAGTTTATAGCTCTACAGGCCTATCTCAAAAAACAAGAAAAAATGGTAGTAAATCATCTAACTCTACAACTCAAAGAATTAGAAAGAGAGCAACAAGAAAAGCCCAGAGTGAGCAGAAGGAAGGAGATAATAAAGATTAGAGCAGAAATAAATGACATAGAGACCAAAAAAACAATACAGAAAATCAATGAAAACAAGAGCTGGTTCTTTGAAAGGATAAACAAGATTGATAAACCTCTAGCCAGACTCACCAAGAAGCAGAGAGAGAGGACCCAAATAAATAAAATCAGAAACGATAGAGGCGAAATAACAACAGACCCCACAGAAATACAAATGATTGTTAAAAAATACTATGGACAGCTCTACTCCAACAAACTAGACAACCTGGAGGAAATGGACAAATTCCTAGAAAAATACAGCATTCCAAAACTCAATCAGGAAGAATCTAAAAACCTCAACAGGCCAATAACTATGGAAGAAATTGAAGCAGTCATCAAAAAGCTTCCATCAAACAAAAGCCCAGGACCAGACGGCTTCACAGGGGAGTTTTACCAAACATTCAAGGAAGAACTAAAACCTATGCTCCTCAGACTACTACAAAAAATTCAAGAGGAAGGAACACTTCCAAGCTCATTCTATGAAGCCAGCATCACCCTAATACCAAAACCAGGTAAAGACAACACAATGAAAGAGAATTACAGGCCAATATCCCTCATGAACATAGATGCCAAAATCCTCAACAAAATCTTAGCAAATCGGATCCAGCAGTACATCAGAAAGATCATACACCATGACCAAGTAGGATTTATCCCAGGGATGCAAGGATGGTACAATATCTGCAAATCAATAAACGTGATACATCACATAAACAAATTGAAAGAAAAAAACCACATGGTCATATCAATTGATGCAGAAAAAGCATTTGACAAAATTCAACACCCATTTTTGATAAAAACTCTCAGCAAGGTGGGAGTAGAAGGATCATACCTCAACATAATAAAAGCCATATATGACAGGCCCACAGCCAACATCATACTCAACGGACAAAAACTAACACCATTTCCCCTAAGAACAGGAACAAGACAGGGATGCCCCCTCTCACCACTCCTGTTCAACATAGTTCTGGAAGTGTTAGCCATTGCAATTCAGCAAGAAGAAGAAATAAAAGGCATCCAAATTGGAAAAGAGGAAGTAAAACTGTCCTTATTTGCAGATGACATGATATTATACATACAAAACCCTAGAGATTCCATCAAAAAGCTACTAGACTTAATACATGAATTTGGCAATGTAGCAGGGTACAAAATTAACCCCAAGAAATCTGAGGCATTTCTATACACCAATAGTGAACTTTCAGAAAGAGAGATTATAAAAACAATCCCGTTTACCATTGCACCAAAAAAATTAAGCTACCTAGGAATAAACTTAACTAAAGAGGTAAAAGACCTCTACTCAGAAAACTACAGGACGTTGAAAAAAGACATAGAGGAAGACATAAACAGATGGAAGAACATACCGTGTTCATGGATTGGTAGAATCAACATCATTAAAATGTCCATACTACCCAAAGCAATCTATAAATTCAACGCACTTCCCATTAAAATACCAACAGCATACTTCAGAGATCTAGAACGAACTTTCCAAAAATTCATCTGGAATAAAAAAAGACCCCGAATAGCTGCAGCAATCCTGAAAAAGAACAAAGTAGGTGGGATCTCAATACCAGATATCAAGTTGTATTACAAAGCCACTGTTCTCAAAACTGCCTGGTACTGGCACAAGAATAGGCATATAGATCAATGGAATAGAATAGAGAGCCCAGAAATCGGCCCGAACCAATATGCTCAATTAATATTTGACAAAGGATGCAAGAACATACAATGGAGCCAAGATAGTCTCTTCAATAAATGGTGTTGGGAAAATTGGACAGATATATGCAAGAAAATGAAACTAGACCACCAACTTACACCATATACAAAAATAAACTCAAAATGGATAAAGGACTTAAATGTACGACAGGATACCATAAAAATTCTAGAAGAATCCAAAGGCAAGAAAATTTCAGACATATGCCGAAGCAATTTCTTCACTGATACAGCTCCTAGGGCACTTGAAACTAAAGAAAAAATGAACAAATGGGACTACATCAAAATAAAAAGCTTCTGCACAGCAAAAGAAACCATCAACAAAACAACGAGAAAACCCACTGTGTGGGAAAACATATTTGCCAATGACATATCTGATAAGGGCCTAATCTCCAAAATTTATAGGGAACTCATACAACTTAACAAAAGGAAGATAAACAATCCAATCAAAAAATGGGCAAAGGACCTAAATAGACACCTTTCAAAAGAGGACATTCAGAAAGCCAAGAGACATATGAAAACATGCTCAAAGTCACTAATCATCCGAGAGATGCAAATCAAAACAGCAATGAGGTACCATCTCACACCTGTCAGACTGGCTATCATCAACAAATCAACAAACGACAAGTGCTGGAGAGGTTGTGGAGAAAAAGGAACACTTGTGCACTGCTGGTGGGAATGCAGACTGGTGCAGCCACTATGGAAGACAGTATGGAGTTTCCTTAAAAAACTGAAAATGGAACTCCCATTTGACCCTGTGATCCCACTTCTAGGAATATATCCCAAGAAACCAGAAACACCAATCAGAAAGGATATATGCACCCCTATGTTCATAGCAGCACAATTCACCATAGCTAAGATCTGGAAACAGCCTAAGTGCCCATCAGTAGATGAATGGATTAGAAAACTGTGGTACATCTACACGATGGAATACTATGCTGCTGTAAAAAGGAAGGAACTCTTACCATTTGCAACGTCATGGATGGAACTGGAGAGCATTATGCTAAGTGAAATAAGCCAGTCAATAAAGGAAAAATACCACATGATCTCACTCATTCATGGAAAATAAAGACCATTATAAACTTTTGAACAATAATAGATACAGAGGCAGAGCTGCCTCAAACAGATTGTCAAACTGCAGCAGAAAGGCCGGGGCGGGGGGGTTGGGGGGCAGGAGGTAGGGGGGTAAGAGATCAACTAAAGGACTTGTATGCATGCATATAAGCATAACCAATGGACATAAGACACTGGGTGATAGGGGAGGCTAGGGGACTGTCTAGGGCGGGGGGATAAAATGGATACATATGTAATACCCTTTGTAATACTTTAAGCAATAAAAAAAAAAAAATTTCAAAAAAAAAAAAAAAAAAGAAAACATTAAGTCCAGGGTTCCCAGCAGCTGCTGATTTGGTTTTCCCACGCCTCTACCCAAAAACTGTTGTAGGTCTTCAAGGGTTGGCGAGGTTGTGGCTGCAGGTGGAGTAGGGCTGGGGCTCCCAGACTTTTGGGACTCAGGGGAACCAGGAGGTTTGGCTGGGGCTGGGTGCTGTGGCAGGCTCAGCCTCTCTGGCTTGTCTAGGGGATGCAAGGAGCCACCGGGGAAGAGTCCCACGTTGAATGGTGAAGAGCTGGCCAGGGTCTCGGCCGCTGACATAGAGTCTTAGTCCCCACGTCTTTCCCCCTTCCCATTGGTCAGTCCACCAGGCGAGGGGCATGAGGAGGACGGGGTTACAATTTCCGACGGTGCAGTTCTTCTTTGGGGCCTCAGGTTGAACCTCTCTGTTCAGATGGAGGAGCTTGTCAGTGGGAGGTTTTTTCCATAGGGCTAGGGTCTCACAGCCCCAAGAGGCACAATAGAAGTCGCCCTCTCTTCCACAGTTACTACCCCCTTCCCGGGGGCAAGCATAATGTCCAGTGTGCCATAATTCTTGCTCTAGGGCTAGGTCTCCGCACCCGTAACCCCTGGCTTTGGTGACCCGAAGATGGCCCCCTGAGCCATACCCGGTCGATGCGGTTTGGCCACGGGAATTTCCCCAGTTTTCTCCAAACAGTTTACAGAGATCTGTCCGGATGACAGGCGCTCCTATTCCAACAACAAAGCCTATAACCGTCCCATCAGTAGTACGTGTGACCTCCCAAGAGTAATTTCTGGCCGAATGGGGGTTTCCCAGTCCCGGCTGCAGGCAGATGAGGAGAGTTAGGAAGAACACCGAGTGAGTCTGACCTTCAACGGGTCTCCGGTCTTCTGGACCCGCCATCCCTCGACGCTGTCGTTCATCTTCTTAACCTGCGTACGTGGATCCAGTGCCTCTTTCCTGCGACTTTGATGGCGGTTGGAGTGCTCAGCACCACCTGGTGGGGTCCATCCCATCTAGGTTCCAGGCTGCCAGGGTCGTGGCGCTTCACCCAGACGAGATCTCCCGGAGAGAAGGCAGGCTGCGCTGGACTGGTTCTCGGTGCGTCCTCCTCCCGTACGGCTCTCACCACCCGTCGTGCCAACGCGGCGCTGCTCTGAAAAGCCTGTAAGGACTTAAGCAAATTTCGGGTAGACAGCCAGGCAAGATCTTCCTCCCTTAGCCAGGGAAGGAGAGGTGGCAGCCTGCCAAACATAATTTCAAAAGGGGTGAGTCCTTTTATGTACGGAGTGCACCTAGCTCTGAGGAGGGCAAAAGGAAGGAGACTTACCCAGTTTTCGCCAGTCTCTAATGTTAACTTAGTTAATGTTTCCTTTAAGGTCCGATTCATCCTCTCTAACTGTCCAGAACTCTGTGGTCTATAAACACAATGCAATTTCCAGGTAACCCTCAGGGCCTTAACTATGGATTGTGTAACTTTGGCGATGAACGCTGGGCCATTATCAGACCCCATGTATAGTGGCAGGCCAAACCGGGGGACAATTTCAGTGAGGAGTTTTCTAACTACTGCCTGTGCTGTCTCTGCCTTGGTTGGGTATGCCTCAGGCCAGCCAGAGAAGGTATCAATGAAAACCAGCAGGTATTTATACCCTCCTTGTCCTCCTGGTATCTTGGTGAAGTCCACTTCCCAGTGTTCTCTGGGGTTCTGTCCTCGGAATTGCTGCCCCGGTGCGGCCACAACAGGGGGCCCTTGGTTCACTCGGGCACACACTTGGCACCTTCTAGCCAAGTCTTGGGATATTTTCTGGAGCCTTGGGATGTAAAATTCTCTTCCCAGTAATTCTGATAGCTTCGTTCTCCCCAGGTGGGTACTCTGGTGGGTCTGGGAAGCGATGGTTCGCCCCAGGGCTTCTGGCACTATAGACCTCCCGTCAGGCAGAATTAGCCATCCAGCCTCTCCTTCCCGGGCCCCTAGTTTCACAGCTAGCCCCTGCTCCTCCGGCCGATAAGTAGGCTTCTCTGGGAGCCTTCGCGCTGGCAGGGCTACGAGAAGCTCTCGGGGCCCTACTGGTCTTTCAGCCCGTCCTTGGCGGTTTGGTCTGCAAGTCGATCTCCCTGTGCTTCGGGACTATCGCCCTTCTGGTGCCCTCGGCAATGAATTACCTGCTGACAATCATCCCAGGTAGGTTGATGGGTAAAAACCACAGACTCCAAAAGAGAGATTAACCCCTGTGGGTTCCGGGAGAAAGAAGGATTCTGGTTCTTCCAATTGTACAGGTCACTAGTTGGAAAAGAGACATAAATCATGAAAGGCTGGCCGTCCAGGCCCAGATCCGGTGGCCCAGCCTGCCTCAAGGGCAGGAGAGGCGCTGGGGCCGCCGGCCCAACACCCCCGGAAGCTCCATATTCCGTTCCCTGTCCAGTATGGGGCGGACTGAAGGGGTTGGAGGACGACAAAGCCTCTCCCGCCGGTGGGTGCGGAGGGAAGACAATCGGCGTCGGCGTCGGGGGAGGCAGGGGCTCCGGGTCAAGAGCTGGTGGCGTGGTCTGGGCCTGAGGCCGGGGCTCACCCGGATCCGGCGCCGAGGGAACATAGGGAGGCGGCCTGACCCCGGGGAGTGCCTCCTCACCCGGACCTTGCAGAACAGGGGGAGTTACAACGGGGGAGTTTTGCCCTTCTGGGCCGAAGCCAAGAGGACTGTCTGTCTCTGTCCCAATTTCTTTTTCTCATTCTGACAACTCTTTAACCACCTTGGTTTTTCAGCCAAAATATCGACCCACACTTGAATATAAGGAATTTGGTCGGAGTGACCCGGCCAGCCGTAGACAACATGGTGAACCCGATAAGCAGTGGTTAAATCAAAAGTCCCTACATCCGGCCATCCCACCTGGAAAGTGGGCCACTCCCGTTTACAGAATTTCTGCAAATCAAAAGCATTAACATCATATCTGTAGTCTCTGGCTCTCTTCTTGAAGTCCTGAAAATTTTTAAGAAAACATTGCAGCGGGGAGCACACAAAAGCAGACGACAACTGCCCCATTTTTGACAAACACCAAGACAACAAACACTAAGACAAACAAACACCAGACAGACAAATTCAGTGCAGCCTAAAGTCGCACCTACCAGGGACCCCGGCCACCGTCGTGGCCGCGGGTCAGGACCAGGAGTACTGCTGCGCCCAGCCCTCCGTATAGGTCCTTCCGTGGGACGTCCCAATTCCAGTTTAACGACCGGTCCTTACCTCTCTCGAGAGTCCAGGTGGCTCGGTTTCCAAATTGAAAGTTGTTTTTTTTTTTTTTTTAATTTTGAAAGGCATTGGGGGTCAGAGGACCTTCAGATAAAGGAACTGAAGAGTCCCTCCTTGTCTAGGACCCTTTTTTTAAAATTAAATCTTTATTGTTCAGATTATTACATTTGTTCCTCTTTTTCCCCCCCATAACTCCCCTCCTCCCAGTTCCCGCCCCACCCTCCGCCCTCACTCCCCACCCACTGTCCTCATCCATAGGTGCACGATTTTTGTCCAGTCTCTTCCCGCATCTCCCACACCCCTTTCCCCCCCAAGAATAGTCATTCCATTCCCTTTCTATGCCCCTGATTCTATTATAATCACCAGTTCATTCTGTTCACCAGATTATTTATTCACTTGATTCTTAGATTCACTTGTTGATGGATGTGTACTTGTTGTTCATAATTTGTATCTTTACCTTTTTCTTCTTCCTCTTCTTAAAGGATACCTTTCAGCATTTCATATAACACTGGTTTGGTGGTGATGAACTCCTTTAGCTTTTCCTTATCTGTGAAGCTCTTTATCTGACCTTCCGTTCTGAATGATAGCTTTGCTGGATAAAGTAATCTTGGTTGTAGGTTCTTGCTATTCATCACTTTGAATATTTCTTGCCATTCCCTTCTGGCCTGCAAAGTTTCTGTTGAGAAATCAGCTGACAGTCATATGGGTATTCCCTTGTAGGTAACTGAGTTTCTTTCTCTTGCTGCTTTTAAGATTCTCTCTTTGTCTTTTGCTCTTGGCATTTTAATTATGATGTATCTTGGTGTGGTCCTCTTTGGATTCCTTTTGTTTGGGGTTCTCTGTGCTTCCCGGACTTGTAAGTCTATTTCTTTCACCAGGTACGGGAAGTTTTCTGTCATTATTTCTTCAAATAGGTTTTCAATATCTTGGTCTCTCTCATCTTCTGGCACCCCTATAATTCTGATGTTGGTACGCTTGAAGCTGTCCCAGAGGCTCCTTACACTATCTTTGTATTTTCGGATTCTTTCTTCATTTTGCTTTTCTGGTTGGGTGTTTTTTGCTTCTTCGCATTTCAAATCTTTGCCTTGATTCTTGCGCTCCTCTGGTCTGCTGTTGGGAGTCTGTATAGTATTTGTTATTTCAGTCCGTGTATGCTTAATTTCTAGTTGGTTCTTTATCATAACATCGAGGGTCTCATTAGATTTCTTGAGGATCTCACTACATTTATTGGCGGCTTCTAGACAGTTCTTAAGAGACCTTAAAAGTGTGGTTCTGAACTCAATATCCTCCATTGACAGTTTTGTCCTGTTTCTTTGTCTCTGCATTTTTTATGCTTTCTTGGTGCACCCCCTAGTGGTCTTTGTGTGCAGTCTTCCTGTAGTTAAGCCTTGATTGTTGTAGGCAATACCGGGGGTGATTTGACCTCCAGGCTAACTGGCTATGAGAGTCCGCTGTGTCTGCAGTGGGAGAGCTTCTGTGCTGGATCTCTAGGGCGGTGCTAATCTAGCGTTTGCCTGAGGCTATCTGGCAAATGGCTCTGCGCAGGGCTTGGGCAGGGCAGGTCCCCGGGAATCTACAGGGCGGGCCGGAGCGAGCAGTTATGGCTGCTCTCAGTTCCATCCCTAGGGGCTCTGCCTCTCAGAGTCCCAGCAACCGCTGCAAACCTCGGAGAGAAAGCTGCCCTCGAGTTCTGACCGATGCCAGACAGTCCCGCTTCTCCCGTTTGAGTCTGGGTCCCCAGAGACTCGCCCGGATCTGGAGCTCAGAGTCTGAAACTCCCTCCTGATTGAAAACAACAACCGCGCCCTCGGCCTCCAGCCCGCTCTGCGTGCACTCCGCACCTTAGTGTTTCACTTCAGCACTGCGCCTCCTCTGAGTCTTGGTATGCATTTCTCTTTCCTCCTAGTTGTAGAATTTCTACTCAGCCAGGCTTCCTGTGGTTCTTGATGATGTCCGTTCCATCTTTTAGTTGTTTTTTGAGGTGGTTGTTCGAGGCAGCAATCTCCGGCGTTAACCTATGCCGCCATCTTGGTTTCTCTCCCCCAAATTGAAAGTTTTGGGTGGAGTCTCCTCCGTCTCCCTGGAACCCGTGACAGAGACTGGAGGCTTCCTTGGTAGTCGTTCCCCACAGGGATGTGGGGTATCTCGCTGCGTGCCAAGCGATAAATGGGGTAGAGCCTCCTGCCTTAAATAGGGGGTCCCTCTCACCCCTGCCAGGGAGAGCCTCCTGCCCTAAATAGGGGGTCCTTCTCATCCCTGCAGGGATCTCGCTGGGGCCTCCAAATGTTATGGGTTCACTCAGCGAGATAGACCACCGACTCAGAATTTAAATTTAAGAGCCTTTATTAAGCTGGCCAGCTGACTACAGCTACAGCACCTGCTGTTCCCGACTGCTGCTGAGGCAAGGAATTTCCCTGGACATATGTCTTAGATCTATATTTATTTGCCCAATGTTTTCCTCTTTTACATTTAGGGCATAGTCCAGGTTGTTTGCAACCTCTGCCATTTCTTTTTTAACCCCTTTATTAGAGGGACACTGTTTTGCCATGTGTCCTGTTCCTCCACAAGTGAAACACTTGTGTGTTTGACTTTTCCCTGTGCTAAACTATTGCTGAAGAATTCCTTCAATGGAGGTTCCCTTTAATGCGGCCGCAATGGCGACTCCTTGCATATATGAGGGACCAATATCTGCGCAAATGCGGATATAATCTGAGAGAGTCCCCTTTCTTTGATAGGGCCGCAATGCAGCTTGACAGGCAGTGTTGGCATTTTCATATGCCAACTGTTTAACTATTAACATGCCAGCCTCTCCATCCACTATTACAGGCTATTACAGGCTGCTTGGCCAACAGCCTGTAATAGCCGAGAGACAAAATCCTGATACTTTTCATCTGGCCCTTGAATAATTTTTGAGAGCGCCTCTGTTTTCTGACCAGAAGTGGGTAACTTTTTCCAGGCTCTGATCCCAGCTCCATTAATTTGCCCATTAAGCTTCTTGGGGGTATTGAATTTGATTATGGGTATTAGCATAGGCTCCTTCTCCTACCAGCATTTCATGAGAAATATTAATCTGGGCAGCTCGATTACGAGCAGCTTGTTCCTTAGCCTTTTCATCATATTCTGATTTCCACAAGAGATAATCCCCTCCTGATAAACAAGCCTTGGCAGTAGCTCTCCAATCATTAGGTGGGAGAGCCTCTGAGGCTATAGTTTCCAAGATGATTAAAGTATAAGGGGAAGTAGGCCTATCCTGAGCACAGGCTGTTTTTAACGCCTTCAGGGTTTTAAATGGAAGCGGGTCATAAGTACGCTCACGCTGTCCCGTGTTAGGGTTCACCTGTTCCATAACGGGGAAGGCATGAATGCCCAATTCCTCACCACACTTTCGTGCCTCCTGAAAAACCATCTGGAGAGGGGAAAGTGGAACTGGTGCTGCACAAGGCAGCGGAGAGTGGTGGGAACATCCCCCGCGGCTTCTCTTTTTCTTGCCAAGAAGCTTTAATGCTTCTAAAAAGTGTTCTAACACACCCTCTATATCACTACCTTCTTCAGTTCCAGCAGAAAAATATTCTTCCTCCTCTTTTGCCTGAACAACACCTGTATCATCATCATGATAAAGGGCAGCAGCTTCCTCAAGATCCTCCTCATCTTGAGGATTTGTCTTTAAAATTTACATTATTCTTTTTTAATATACTGTCTTTTCTAGACCCCTGTTTTGTGCCATCACACTGCTTCTCTTTTTTTCCTGGCTGAAGAGACGGTTGATTATGGTCATGCCTGGGATCTAAACAACCCGTATCAAATTCCATAAGGAAATGCATCAACCGGGGTCTTACTTGGCCCAAGGCTTTATAATGATTGCGCATTTGTTCTCCAACTTTCTGCCACGTTTCTAAGTTAACGGTTCCTTCCTCAGGAAACCAAGGGAAGACCTCCTGAATGAATTTTAAAAAATTTTCTACTTGCTTGTCATTAACCTTAGTTCCTTTACTGTTGAGCATAGACTTTAACATTTTCCCATAAAGGGCATTGTCCCTAGATTCTAACTGTCCCATGCTTTGCTCCTGACTATCAAAAAATTGCTCCTCCCTGACCTTAATGAGTGCACTCTCTATCCGGAGGAGTTCCTCACCATCTGCTTCCCAAGTCCTCAGGTCCCTGGCTTTTGGGTGCAAATTTGTCAGGGCCTGCCTGACAGGTTAAACTGGGCTGAGGTAGGGAGGTGGGAATTGAGAAAAGAAAGACAGGAGAGCGGGATTGGGAGGACTGCAGTCAGGAACTGAAGTTTATTAACCACGTAATGCCTTTTATACACAAAACACTGAATAGGAGGTCTGTCAAGAGGAATGTATTCTTTGTTCCTCTTAATCTCTAAGGGAGAGACAGAGCAGAAGGACAAATTCTCGATACAGCAAATCTCAGTAAACAGGTACAGACTTCTTGATAAGCCATGAAAGGCTGTTTTCATTCTACAAAGGTTGCTCTCATTCTACTGGTAACCGCCATCCAAACAAATCTGGGAAAACTGTGTGGGTAAGGGTCCCAGCCTTGCTAGCCCCTTCAGGTGCAAGGACCGTGTCAGCTTACACCTGGTCTCCAACAATCTCTCTCCCCTGCAGTGCACAGCCTCAGGTGTGTCCTATTGGGTTTGGGCTTTTTAAATTCTTACTTTTATTTATTCCTAGGGGTCTCTCCTGTCTCTTCCTAATGTAATATTCAGCCAATGATTTCGGTAGGGGTTGAACCTAAATACTTCGAGCCTGGAAGACCAATCTATCTGTAGGTTGGGTAACACTTACAAAGCTCTCTTGGCTTTCACTTTTCCATGGGCTCTTCTGGTCTCACTCATTCATAGCTTCCCATTTAGCTAGGAATGTGTGAAGAGCATAGCTCAGCCTCCTACGGCTTTCTCCCAGGATCTCTCTGTCACATTTATGGCTGGTCTGCTACTCACCCCATACTCACTGCAACTTGGAGTGGAAGCTTGGACTAGGAAGACTGAAGATTTTTTGGGGTCCATTCCCACCACTATTAACTAGCAAAGTGTAGGGTTTTGCAGCCAGTCACACAGTGTTAAGCCTACCAATTTTCCAACGAACCTGGGGGGTGAGGAGATGGGAGAAGCTTTAGTCAACAGGCCACATTTCCTGCTACTCCCATCATAAGCTCCAGCAGTTTTTCAAAATTAAGGAACAATGGCCTCTGTGGGCACTTCTATCTGGGAGAAAGCTGCCCTGATGCTAGACAATCAGTTACCCCCCTGATGTCTCTGGTGCCTTTCAGGCTGCTGCCTCAGCACTGGAGCTCAGAGGGAGTGAGTCCAAGTAAGTCCGTGCACAGGCCCTTTAAGAGGAACTGCTTAGGACTCTAGCAGCCCTCCATTTCTCTCAGCCTCAATCCCCACTGGTTTTTATAGTCAGAAGTTATGGGGATGTCTCTTCCTGGCACCAGAACCCTGGGCTGGGAAGCATGGTGTAGGCTTGGGAATCCTTGCTCCTTGCGGGGGGGACCAGATAGCCCTCCTGATTTTTATCTGCCACACGTGGGTGTGGGACCATCCCACTCTGCCTCTCCACCCTTCCTGCCAGTCTCAATGTGGCTTCTTTAAGTCCTTAGATGTAGGACTTCCATTCAGCTTGACTTCAGGGGTTTCTGAATGATGGTTGTTCTGTAGCTTAGTTGTAACTGTGGGAGGAGGCCAGTAAAGTGTTTATCTAGTCCACCATCTTGACCAGAAGTGAAAGAATTTTAGATTAACAACAAAGTTTTAAAGATAGCATTAGAGAGTCTCCACATTCTTGTCACCCAGTTTCCCTTACTGTTAGCATCTTATCTTACTATCAATGGAGAAACTGAAATTGGTACATTACTATTAATCCTCAGACCTTATTTGAGTTGTGCCAGTTTTTCCACTAATGTCATCGTTCTGTTCCAGGATCTAGCCAGTCCAGGGCACCACATTGCATTTAGTGGTCCTATATCCCCAGTCTCCTCTGGCCTGCAATAGTTTCTGAATTTTTTTTTCCCATGACCTTGGCCATCTGGGAAAATACTGGCCAGGTATCCTGTGGAATGTGATAGCATGTCATCCAATCTGTATTTCTGACGCCTTTTCCTCGTTACTGCACTGGGGTAATGGGACTGGGAAATAATACCACAGAGGTAGGGTTCCCTTTTCATCACAGTGTATTGGGGTACATGACATCTACATGGCATCTCTGGTGTTTCCAGCCAGCACTTAGTTAAGGTGGCATTTACCAATTTTCTCCACGTAAAAGTTATTTTCCCACTTTCCTTACCAGTCACTAAGTCTCACCTTCCCTCAAGGAGGCGGAAGATTTGGTTTAACTTCCTGTGTGGGGCAGGAGTATTTACAGATATTATTTGGAATTCTTCTGCAAGACACTTCAGTCTTCTTTTTCATTTCTCTCTCTCTCTCTCTCTCTCTCTCTCTCTCTCTCTCTCTCTATATATATATATATATATATATATATATATATATACACATTTGTATTGATTTCAGAGAGGAAGGGAGAGGGCCAGAGAA
Organism: Myotis daubentonii; assembly: GCF_963259705.1. NCBI lineage: Eukaryota > Metazoa > Chordata > Mammalia > Chiroptera > Vespertilionidae > Myotis > Myotis daubentonii. The sequence goes on along the minus strand of NC_081855.1, from coordinate 3,068,487 downwards.
TTAGAAACATCAATGATGAGAGAATATCATTGATCAGCTGCCTCCTGCGCACCTCCTACTGGGGATCAAGCCTGGAAACCCAGCCATGTGCCCTTGACTAGAATTGAACCCGGGACCTTTGAGCCAAACAAGTGAGAGCCTTTTTCATTTCTTTAGCCATTTACGTAGATCAGTATAGACTCGTGTATAGTTATTTTGTACTTGGGTTAGAATCCAATACTGCAGTAGTCACTTTGCTCTTCAAATTGTTCCCGATTTGGCCTCTCGGGGTTCCTTAGGCTGGGCCCCTTGTCCTGTGGATACACTGCTCTCCTTGTTCTTTTCTGAGCAGTTCCTCACGTTTGGGAAGTACAAGGTAACTCAAGCTCATCTTGTTTCCCCTGCCCCGTCCGAGAAGCCATCATTTCTCCCAGGAGCTCAGGTTCCTCTGACTGGAGAGCAGTGTTCAGAAGCCGAGACCTGGGAGCAGGTGCTGGAGTCGCTGCTGGGTGCCACCTGCATTAACACACACAGGAAGCGACCGAGTCCCCACCACGGGACTAACCAGGCGCCGCTACTCACCTCTAACGACCCCTTCTTCCATCCAGGGGTCTGCTTTTGTAACAGATGAAGGTCATGGCGTCTCAGCCGGTTACAGGAGATTGTAGAGGATAAATCATTTCCACGTAAAGACCAGATTCCGGAAAGAAGAAAGAGAAACACACCCGTATCCTTCCTTCTCTTTCCTGTGAAAAGTGACAGCTCCTCCCCAGCGACACTGGCCGTGCTTGCTGAGACCGGCCCGGACCTGCGCTCCTCTGTCCTGGCCCAGCAGAACCGCACCGTCCAGTACCGAGGGTTAGACTGCACAGGGCGGGTCGCACATCACGCCGCTGCCGACGTGCAACGGGACACCCTCCAGCTCTTTGACAGCCTCTGTTTCCAGACCTCCCCACTTGCCTGCGCCTCCTCTAGGCGAATGGTAGGTGCGAACGGAAACCCGCACTGCTCTGCAGCCCCCAGGGTGGAAGGGCCTGGCTGCTGCGGGCGTCGCGGGCCGGTGAGCTGGCTGTAAGCCTAGGGGCAGGGCTGGCACAGGATGCGCAGGTGCAGGCGCGGTGGGCGGAGAGCGTGGTGGATGGCAGCAGCCCTACAGGCGCGGGAAGCGCAGGCGCAGGCGCAGGCGAGGTGGGCGGTGGGCGGGGGGCGGTGGCAGCACGAGGCGCGGGAAGCGCAGGCGCAGGCGCAGTGGGCAGAGGGCAGGCGGCGGTGGCAGCACGAGGCGCGGGAAGCGCAGGTGCAGGCGCAGTGGGCAGAGGGCGGGCGGCAGCGGCACGAGGCGCGGGAAGCGCAGGCGCAGGCGCAGGCGCGGTGGGCAGAGGGCGGGGCGGCGGCGGCACGAGGTGCGGGAAGCGCAGGCGCAGGCGCAGGCGCGGTGGGCAGAGGGCGGGGCGGCGGCGGCACGAGGCGCGGGAAGCGCAGGCGCAGGCGCAGGCGCAGGCGCGGTGGGCAGAGGGCGGGGCGGCGGCGGCACGAGGCGCGGGAAGCGCAGGCGCAGGCGCAGGCGCGGTGGGCAGAGGGCGGGGCGGCGGCGGCACGAGGCGCGGGCGCCTGAGCGTTGGACTGCGGCCTCGGCGGGCAGGCGGGCGGCATGGCGCGGGTTCGCTGGCAGATGGTGGCGGTGGCGGCCATGGGCCTGGCGCTGGCCCTGGAGGCTCTGCCCGCGGCGCTGCGCTGGTTGCGTGTCGGGCGGCGGCGGAGGCCGCGGCACGAGGTGCTCTTCTTTCCGTCGCAGGTAACCTGCACCGAGGCCCTGCTGCAGGCCGCGGGGCCCGGGCCCTCGGCGCCCCCCGCGGGCTGCCAGTGCAGCCTGCCCCACGGCGAGAGCTCGCTGAGCCGCCTGCTGCGCGCCCTGCTGGCCGCCCGCGCCAGCCTCGAGCTCTGCCTGTTCGCCTTCTCCAGCCCGCAGCTGGGCCGGGCCGTGCAGCTGCTTCACCAGCGCGGCGTGCGCGTCCGCGTCGTCACCGACTGCGACTACATGGCCCTCAAGGGCTCGCAGATCGGTCTGCTCCGCAAGGCAGGTAGGCGCGGTGCCCAGGCCGGCGCGGCCCGCTGGGGGCCCAGGCCCCCGGCTGGGAGGAAGGTCTGGCCTCTGGGAGCGTAGGCGGAAGGGAGAAGGTCAGAAGCGCCCATGTGGGGTCAGGGCTGAGTACGGGTGACACCCCATCTATTTCCCAGGGTGGCTTTGCGAGGTCAGGCAGGCTTTAGCCCGTGAAGCTCCAGGGCCATCCGTGAGGGGCCCCTGCCCTCCCGTGGGGGTGCCTGGTGGGTGTGAGCCGCCTGTGTGTTTTCCGCCAGCGGAGGGAGTTCCTCGGGGCTCCCAGAGGCCGGGGTGCCAGGGCCACCCGTAGGGCCAGAGCCTCTGGGAGCCCCCACATTCCCAGGGGACCGAGTGGGAGCCCTTGTCTGGTAGAGCTGGGGGTGTGCCCGGCCAGTGAGTGAGTGACGGCTGCAGCTGAATGAGGACGGCTCCGCCCGAGGCCTTGGGAAGGAGGGGAAGGTGGGGCCAGGCCCCGGTGCGCCCCCCGCCGAGCTGGTGCGGGGGTGGGGGGGGGGTGGGGGTGTGTGTGTGGCAGCCAGGTCGGCATTGAGGGGCTGGAGGAGGAAAAGGCGTTGCACCTTAAATACACTCGTGACTTTCGTGCGGGGGCTTCTGAAATGAGTGAAAATGATATTCTAGGAAGTGGGACTAATATTTAGTTGGTGAGAAGTTAATAGGTCTTTGCAGCCACAAAACACCTGGGAAGCCGTATCTGGGCTCTTACTAGGGCGGGGACAGGCCCTGCCTGTGCGTGTGGGCTGCATGCGACGCGAGTCCCCAGGCCCCGCGGGCAGAAGCCTTCCCCCGCCCGCCTCCGCTCGGCTCTCCAGGTGGCCAGCACTGGACCCTCGGCGCCCATCCACCCCTCCATCCCCCGGGCAGCCATGCGTTGTCCTAACTGTGGGTCCTCTGCGGGGGAAACGCTAGGCATGGGCCACTTTTATTTCGTTAGCTTTTGGAGAATCGTGAAATCTCAGGCTTGGAACGGACCGGAAAGGGCGCTGCACCAGACGCCGTCCAAGGCTGGCGGCCCTGCCGTCATTCATGGTCACCTGCTCAAGTACCTTTGTGTCAGGGTTTGCTCGGATCGGTTCCAGGCGCCAGGGACACGGTGGGGAACGAGACAGGCCCGGGGAGCCTCGCCGAAGCCTGGGCTCCTAAGGCGGTGAGCGGGGCCGGGAGTGTCAGCCGGGCAGCGGGTGGCCGCCCGCAGAGCTCAGCCCGTGCGGAGCGAGGGGCTCCTGCTTGAGGAGCAGGTGTCCCGGGGCCAGAGGAGGCAGGAGGAGTTGGGGGGGCGCACAGGTGGGCCAGGCCCACAGGCACGCCGCTTCCTGCAGGGGCATGGGGCCCCATTCAGTGAGGGAAGCCGGCAGAGGCGGGCAGCAGGGCGCTCGGAGGAGAAGGGGGTGTGGAGGAGCCCGAGGCGGGTGGGAGAGCTGCGCGGCTGCTGGAGGGTCAGGAATGGCTGCTGTACCCTGTTGTGAAGGTGAACCTGACAGGGTTTGCAGGTGGGTTGCCGGTGCAGCGTGAGGAGAAGGGGTGGCCCGGTGAGCGATGCTTTTCAGTGTAGGTCTCAGTGCTGCATGGGACATACTTCCCTTCAAGTTATGTGTTGTTGATCTGAAATCCCAATTTAATTTGGACATCCTGTATTTTCATTTGCTAAGCCTGGCAAACCTATTGGAAAGCAGCCCATTTTAAACTTGTTTTAAATCACATTTCCAATGGCCTCATTTGCTGAGCAGATATTTAGGCACCGTTCCAGGGTTATCGCCGAGTGGGCAGGGCCGCTGCAAAGGGGGGTGGGGGGTGGGGGGGCGAAAGGCAGTGCGCTGAGAGGAGCCGGTGGGGTGGAGAGGCAGAGAGGCACTCGTCCTGTGCTGGGTGCTCAGGCTGGGCTCCCCCGGGCAGACCTGCTGCTTCGGGGACCCTCAGGCCTCGCTGCCACGCGCCCGGGGCTGGTTTCTTCTGTGCTCCTTTCTCCTCAGGCTCAGGTCCTCTCCTACAGAGTGGGGTGCAGCTCCCAGCCAGGAGGTGTTTACTGGGGTCCCGTCCCGTGCAGTAGCGACCGTCTCACAGCGTGGAAAGCCCAGCAGTGACGAATGGGCAGTGCCTTGCAGGCTCTGCTGGCTGGGACGGTCTCCGGAGTTGTGGGTAGGGTGCAGGTTGGTTTTCAGAGGAAACAGTAGTGTCTGCGTGTCTGCCATGGTCCCTGCTGCCTGGAGGACTGTCTGTGTCCCCTCCTGGGCCACAATGCCCCTGGTAGCTGGTGTGGCAGGTCACTGTCAGGCTCAGCCACCATCACCTGCCCAAGTGACAAGATTTGCACTTTTCCCATCCACTTGGCCACAGATAGCAAAGTTAGCAGCTGCTAGCAAATGGTCCCCAGAGCTGCAGTGCTTGAAGGAGAGCTGTGGGGGCAGTGATGGGGGAGGGAGAGCTGTGGGGGGCAGTGAAGGGGGAGGGAGAGCTGTGGGGGGCACTGATGGAGGAGGGAGAGCTGTGGGTGGCAGTGATGGAGAAGGGAGAGCTGTGGGTGGCACTGATGGAGGAGGGAGAGCTGTGGGGGCAGTGAAGGGGGAGGGAGAGCTGTGGGGGGCAGTGAAGGGGGAGGGAGAGCTGTGGGGGGCAGTGAAGGAGGAGGGAGAGCTGTGGGGGGCACTGATGGGGGAGGGAGAGCTGTGGGGGGCACTGATGGAGGAGGGAGCTGTGGGGGGCACTGATGGGGGAGGGAGCTGTGGGGGGCACTGATGGGGGAGGGAGAGCTGTGGGGGGCACTGATGGGGGAGGGAGAGCTGTGGGGGGCACTGATGGGGGAGGGAGAGCTGTGGGGGGCACTGATGGGGGAGGGAGAGCTGTGGGGGGCACTGATGGGGGAGGGAGAGCTGTGGGGGGCACTGATGGGGGAGGGAGAGCTGTGGGGGGCAATGAAGGAGGAGGGAGAGCTGTGGGGGGCACTGATGGGGGAGGGAGAGCTGTGGGGGGCACTGATGGGGGAGGGAGAGCTGTGGGGGGCAGTGAAGGAGGAGGGAGAGCTGTGGGGGGCAGTGAAGGAGGAGGGAGAGCTGTGGGGGGCACTGATGGAGGAGGGAGCTGTGGGGGGCACTGATGGGGGAGGGAGCTGTGGGGGGCAGTGATGGGGGAGGGAGAGCTGTGGGGGGCACTGATGGAGGAGGGAGCTGTGGGGGGCACTGATGGGGGAGGGAGCTGTGGGGGGCACTGATGGGGGAGGGAGAGCTGTGGGGGGCAGTGAAGGAGGAGGGAGAGCTGTGGGGGGCACTGATGGAGGAGGGAGCTGTGGGGGGCACTGATGGGGGAGGGAGCTGTGGGGGGCACTGATGGGGGAGGGAGAGCTGTGGGGGGCACTGATGGGGGAGGGAGCTGTGGGGGGCACTGATGGGGGAGGGAGAGCTGTGGGGGGCACTGATGGGGGAGGGAGAGCTGTGGGGGGCACTGATGGGGGAGGGAGAGCTGTGGGGGGCACTGATGGGGGAGGGAGAGCTGTGGGGGGCACTGATGGGGGAGGGAGAGCTGTGGGGGGCACTGATGGGGGAGGGAGAGCTGTGGGGGGCAATGAAGGAGGAGGGAGAGCTGTGGGGGGCACTGATGGGGGAGGGAGAGCTGTGGGGGGCACTGATGGGGGAGGGAGAGCTGTGGGGGGCAGTGAAGGAGGAGGGAGAGCTGTGGGGGGCAGTGAAGGAGGAGGGAGAGCTGTGGGGGGCACTGATGGAGGAGGGAGCTGTGGGGGGCACTGATGGGGGAGGGAGCTGTGGGGGGCAGTGATGGGGGAGGGAGAGCTGTGGGGGGCACTGATGGAGGAGGGAGCTGTGGGGGGCACTGATGGGGGAGGGAGCTGTGGGGGGCACTGATGGGGGAGGGAGAGCTGTGGGGGGCAGTGAAGGAGGAGGGAGAGCTGTGGGGGGCACTGATGGAGGAGGGAGCTGTGGGGGGCACTGATGGGGGAGGGAGCTGTGGGGGGCACTGATGGGGGAGGGAGAGCTGTGGGGGGCACTGATGGGGGAGGGAGAGCTGTGGGGGGCACTGATGGGGGAGGGAGAGCTGTGGGGGGCAGTGAAGGAGGAGGGAGAGCTGTGGGGGGCACTGATGGGGGAGGGAGCTGTGGGGGGCACTGATGGGGGAGGGAGCTGTGGGGGGCACTGATGGGGGAGGGAGAGCTGTGGGGGGCAGTGAAGGAGGAGGGAGAGCTGTGGGGGGCACTGATGGGGGAGGGAGAGCTGTGGGGGGCAGTGAAGGAGGAGGGAGAGCTGTGGGGGGCACTGATGGGGGAGGGAGAGCTGTGGGGGGCAGTGAAGGAGGAGGGAGAGCTGTGGGGGGCACTGATGGAGGAGGGAGCTGTGGGGGGCACTGATGGGGGAGGGAGAGCTGTGGGGGGCACTGATGGGGGAGGGAGAGCTGTGGGGGGCACTGATGGGGGAGGGAGCTGTGGGGGGCACTGATGGGGGAGGGAGAGCTGTGGGGGGCAGTGAAGGAGGAGGGAGAGCTGTGGGGGGCACTGATGGGGGAGGGAGCTGTGGGGGGCACTGATGGGGGAGGGAGAGCTGTGGGGGGCAGTGAAGGAGGAGGGAGAGCTGTGGGGGGCACTGATGGGGGAGGGAGAGCTGTGGGGGGCAGTGATGGAGGAGGGAGAGCTGTGGGGGGCACTGATGGGGGAGGGAGCTGTGGGGGGCACTGATGGGGGAGGGAGAGCTGTGGGGGGCAGTGAAGGAGGAGGGAGAGCTGTGGGGGGCACTGATGGGGGAGGGAGCTGTGGGGGGCACTGATGGAGGAGGGAGAGCTGTGGGGGGCAGTGATGGAGGAGGGAGAGCTGTGGGGGGCACTGATGGGGGAGGGAGAGCTGTGGGGGGCACTGATGGGGGAGGGAGAGCTGTGGGGGGCACTGATGGGGGAGGGAGAGCTGTGGGTGGCAGTGATGGGGGAGGGAGAGCTGTGGGGGGCAGTGATGGAGGAGGGAGAGCTGTGGGGGGCACTGATGGGGGAGGGAGAGCTGTGGGGGGCAGTGATGGAGGAGGGAGAGCTGTGGGGGGCAGTGATGGAGGAGGGAGAGCTGTGGGGGGCACTGATGGGGGAGGGAGAGCTGTGGGGGGCACTGATGGGGGAGGGAGAGCTGTGGGGGGCACTGATGGGGGAGGGAGAGCTGTGGGGGGCACTGATGGGGGAGGGAGAGCTGTGGGGGGCAGTGATGGGGAGGGAGAGCTGTGGGGGGCACTGATGGGGGAGGGAGAGCTGTGGGGGGCACTGATGGGGGAGGGAGAGCTGTGGGTGGCAGTGATGGGGGAGGGAGAGCTGTGGGGGGCAGTGATGGGGGAGGGAGAGCTGTGGGGGGCACTGATGGGGGAGGGAGAGCTGTGGGGGGCACTGATGGGGGAGGGAGAGCTGTGGGTGGCAGTGATGGGGGAGGGAGAGCTGTGGGGGGCAGTGATGGGGGAGGGAGAGCTGTGGGGGGCACTGATGGGGGAGGGAGATCTGTGGGTGGCAGTGATGGGGGAGGGAGAGCTGTGGGGGGCAGTGATGGGGGAGGGAGAGCTGTGGGGGGCACTGATGGGGGAGGGAGAGCTGTGGGGGGCACTGATGGGGGAGGGAGAGCTGTGGGGGGCACTGATGGGGGAGGGAGAGCTGTGGGGGGCACTGATGGGGGAGGGAGAGCTGTGGGGGGCACTGATGGGGGAGGGAGAGCTGTGGGGGGCACTGATGGGGGAGGGAGAGCTGTGGGGGGCACTGATGGGGGAGGGAGAGCTGTGGGGGGCACTGATGGGGGAGGGAGAGCTGTGGGGGGCACTGATGGGGGAGGGAGAGCTGTGGGGGGCACTGATGGGGGAGGGAGAGCTGTGGGGGGCACTGATGGGGGAGGGAGAGCTCTGGGGCAGCGCGGCTGACTTGCCCTTTTGCAGGTATCCAGGTCCGGCATGACCAGGACCTGGGCTACATGCACCACAAGTTTGCCATAGTGGACAAGAAGGTGCTGATCACCGGCTCCCTCAACTGGACCACTCAAGCCATTCAGAACAATCGAGAAAACGTGTTGATTATGGAGGACGAAGACTATGTGAGGCTTTTCCTGGAAGAGTTTGAGCACATTTGGGAAGAGTTCAACCCTACAAAGTACACCTTTTTCCCACAAAAGAGGAGAAGTCACTGAAGCTCTGCTCTCACTGTGTCTTGGAGTCGGAGGGGAGGGGAGGGTTTAATGTCAGAACTTCCGGCGCCTCGGGTTGAAACCAGACCAGACGTGCCCGGGCGGCCCGAGAGCGGCCAGTGTGCTGCCTGGAGCTGCGGTGTCCGACTGGGCGTTCTGCTTGAGATGAACCTCAACGGCAGAAAAAAATCATCGGGACTCTTCACTGAGATACTGACGGGACCCCAGTGCTCCGCGTTAGGAGGGGAGGGAGCTCCTGCCGCCATAGGCCCGTGCGTGGCCCGAGCTGGGGTTTCCCTCCCGCCTGAGCCCGCGCAGCCACAGCGCCTGGGCGCGCTGGCAGGAGCCTGGCTGGCACCGTGGCTCAGAGCAGGGGCTGCTCCTCATGCCCCGAGCGGGTGCAGTGCCTGCTTCAGGGCTGCAGCTCTGGGATCCTCTCCTGAGTCCAGGGAATCTCCCGCTCTGGCCAACTCCGCCTCGTCAGCCCTTTCGGTGTCTCCGGGAATGCTCCCTCCGCGCTTGCACTAGCCTGGCCCCTGCAGCCGGGCCTGGCAGCACCTGCTGTCGCCAGCTCCTCCTGGCCAACGGGCAGGTCTCTGTCAGGAGAGGGAAAGGAAGGAAGTCAGGAGGGAAAGCAGGCGAGCTGGGCGTGGTGGGCGCAGGGAGCGCCTCCAGGCCCCGTCCCACCCCCTCCCCTGAACATTACCTGCCCAGCACACGTGGAGGTGTTTCTGTGGGCAGCTCCCTGCGATTTCCATGTGGCCAGGTGTGTGGCTGCCAGGAAGGGCTGTAAGGGACAGAACCTGCTTGTTTCCATAGGCTGTGCTTTTAATTTTTAATGTTCTCACATCCGAGGTAGTTTTGTTGTGTTTAGAAGTGGTCTTCACGTTAATAACCGGGGACTTTGCTAAGTTGCATTTTTGGGTCCATGCGATGATCCACGCGTTACCCAGAGAGAAGGCAGTTTCGGGTTGTGTCTTGCAGGTCTGGTTTATCCTCAGCGCAGGGTTTACACCCACAGGGAAGTAGGAGGCCAGGTATCTGACATACATTGTGAGATAGTGCAGGTTACTTTATCAGAGCGCGTATCTTTACTTGTGGGCGGCTGGTACTACCTGTCCTCTCTGCGCTGAGGCTTGGGTGTGTGGTGTCTCCTTCCCTGTCGCGCTCACAGCACCACCCAGAGACCATGTGTGCTGCACGTTTCTTCTTTTTTAAAGTTACCTTTGACTTAGGGTGTCAGGCAAGTAAATGCAAAGTTAATTTTTCTTATTTAATTGAAGCTATAAAGTATACTGTGTGGATCAGAAATCACAAGAAATGGTCTTATGTTAAATGTGCTTTTTATCTGAGTCTGTACTCCAGCAGAGCATGTTCTGGAAAAGGGAGAAGTTGTACAGTGTCCTGGATGCCACACATTGAATAAATATGTTATTCTGGAATGTTAGTTCTGTGTCTACTTTTTACTCAGTCATTCAAATTGGGCTGCTCTCTATTAAACAAGTGAAACTTGGGGGGAGGAAGCAACATACAGCTCTTTAGAAACTGTTGGTGAGCGTGACAGCCTTGCAGGGAGCAAGGCCTGAAGGTGTTCCTTGGGGATGTCCCCAAGTGTTTCCAAGACACCCCCACTTCCAGTCCAACTTCCAGCTCATCTGCCGGAGCTGTGTGGTTGAAGCATCCGTCTTACATAAAAACTGCTGTTTGAAATTTTAACCCTGCTATTCTGGCTTCTGTAAATGCTTGCTGGCTTAAATAATAAGGAAAATAAGACTACTCCCATTCCAGAGAGGCCATAAACCTTCCCCAGACAAAGTTATCAGTGCTGGCGCCAAGCCAAGCCTTTGGTTGAGGTCTCACAGCCCCAGCACATAGGGCTCTTTAAGAACTTGTAAAGGGGACCGGAAAAACCCCATATTTGGGAGACAAGGTAAAAAGATACAAATAGGGCAAGTTCCTCCATGTGGGGGCCCAGAATTTGAAATAGTTTTCTCTTGGCCCGCGCATAATAGTAATAAAGTGTAACTCCATCTCTCTAAGCATTGCTTGGTTCCTCCCTGGCCTTCTGTCACATGGTGGGCACCCGTGCAGCCCTCCCCTAGCTGCTGGTCTCGGAAGCATGCTGGGGTTCAGACACGGAGCACAGCTCAAGTGCATCTGTAAGGGTGTGCACAGAAAGGATGGAGCCAAGCTAATTAGACTGAGGTCTTATCCTATTTATATTGCTTATCTTGTTGTTTTCATCATCTTTCCAGTGGTGAGAAGAATTTTGGTAACAGTTAACCTTTCTGAAAAGGTCTTGCCATGAAAGAAAACTCCCTCTGAAGGCACAGGACTGAGGAAGGACAGCACTGAAATGTACCTCCAAACGAGGCTGCTTGCTTTCCACATAGATGAGGTGTTTGTACAGAATTACCGAAGCCCCTGACCTTTGGGTTGGCCGCCCCTGCTCTGGCGGGAGCCGTGTGCCCAGGGCACCAGGCCAGGCCAGGGCATGGGAGCTGACTGGCCTGTCTGGTCAGTCAGTCAGAGTTCACATCAGGGTCCATGAAAGTAAATTACCAAGTAGTTGATCTTTAGATGATTCAGGAGCTACATCAGGCCAAGTGGCTTTGCACTGTTAGCAGTTATTGGGGGGCTAGTCCAGCAATGGGCAGTCACACTGAAGAGACCCTAGAACTTTGGGTTTGCCCTCTGTCGATGGCACAGCCTGAGTGTGGACGGAAGGCTGGGAGGGGCTTGTGTACTGTGTGCTCTGAGGCTGTTCTGTGCCTACCAGGCCCTGTCATGGCTGCCCCTAGAAAAACTTGAAAAGAAGTAATTTCCCCAGGAGGCTAGGCAGTTCCTTCTTGAGGAGTCAAGGATATCTCCCCCACCCCAGAGACTCATGTTTCAGTTCAAAGTTGTCATTTAAACTGTGGGGCAGCTTAATAACTCTGATGTTGTGCAAAGAGAGTCACACATCGGCACAGTTAAGTTTAAACTATTTCAAACTTTTGCAACCCTTGTGATTTAAAAGTTGTCATGGTAGTAGATACGGCCATAGAGTCTGCCAACAGCTATCACAGCAAGAGTGTTTGAATGAACCAACACAACTACATTGTATTTTAAAACACTATATTAGTTCTATTGTTTTTTAAAGCAACTGATTATTTTTAAAATGACACTTCATTGAGATTCATATATTCTTCACTGAGATTCATAAAATGCATCCTTTTAAAGCATGCAATTCAGTGGTTTTTAGTATTTAACAGAGATGTGCAACCAAACACTTTCATCAACCCAGAAACTGCCTCATTAGTAGTCTCTCTCCATTCCCTCTGACCCAGCCCCTGGCAACCACTGGTCTGCTTCCTGTCTCTGGGTTTACCTGCTCTGGAGATTTCATAGAAACAGAACTAATAATATGTGGCACTTGGTATCTGCCTTTCTTCGCTCACCGTGTTGTAGCGTGTGTCAGTACTTCTTATAGCTGAAAATACTCAATTCTGTGGGTGTACATTTTGTTTGCCCATTCATCAGTTGGACATTTGGGTTATTCCCACCTTTTGGCTATTACAAATGATGTTATAAACATTCACATTGGTGGGACATTTCTTCATTTCTCTTGAGTGGCATTGTTGGAGCACATAACTGTTTAACCCCTTGAGGAACTGCCAGCCTGTTTTCCAAAGCAGCTGGACCATTTTACGTGCCTCCCCCCTGCACTGTGTGAGGGTTTCTTTTTCTCCGCATCCTCACCAACAAAAAGGTATCTGACTTCAATCATCACCAGCCTCTGAGGCGCTGTCTATTGTGGTTCTGACTTGCATTTTCTGATGACTAATGATAGTGAGCATCTTTTCATGTACTTACTGGTCATTTATATATTGTCTTTGGAGAAATGTCTATTCGTGTGTGTTCTCTGCCCATATTTTCACTGGGTTGCCTTTTTGTTGTTGAGTTACAAGAGTTCTTTGTATATTCTGGATACAAGTCCCTTATGGGAAATATGATTTGTAAATATTTTCTCTGATTATTTGGATAGTTTGCAGCATGTTAATTTTTTAATTTAAATTTTATACTGACACTATTACAGATGTCCCCAATTTGTGCCCCCACCCCCACCCCGCCTTGCCCACCTCCACCCAGCCCTGCTCCCCACCTTGGCCCTCACCATATTATTGTCTTGTCCAATGCTATGCATATATATGTTCTTTAGCTAATCCCTTCCCCTTCCTTTCTTTAGTCCTCCCAGCCCCTTCCCCTCTGCCATCTGTCAGTCTGTTCCATGTATGCCTCTGAGTCTGTTTTGTTCATCGGTTTATTTTGTTCATTAGATTCCATATGAGTGAGATCATGTGGTGTTTGTCTTTCCTCTCACTGGCTTATTTAGCTTAGCATAATGCTCTCCAGGTCCCTCATACTGTTCCAAAGGATAAGAGATCCTTCTTTTTGATAGCAGCATAGGATTCCATTGTGTAGATGTACCACAGCCTTTTAATCCACTTGTCTGCTGATGGGCACTTAAGCTGTTTCCAGATTTTGGCTATTGTAAATAACACTGCTATGAACATAGGGGTGCATACATTCTTTCTGATTGGTGTTTAGGGATTCTTAGCATATCTTCCCCAAAGGGGGATCACTGGGTTGAATGGGATTTCCATTTAAAAATTTTTGAGTAAACTCCATATTGTTTTTCCACAGTGGCTGCACCAGTCTGCATTCCTACCAGCAGTGCACTATGGTTCCCTGTTTCCCACATCCTTGCCAGCACTTGTTTGTTGATTTATTGATAGTAGCCATTCTGACAGGTGTGGGGTGATACCTCAGTGTAGTTTTAATTTGCATCTCTTTAATGATTAGTGACGTGTTAAGCATTTTTTCATATGTCTATTGGCCATCTGTATGTCCTCTTTGGAGAAGTGTCTATTCAAGTCCGTTGCCCATTTTTAAAAATTGGATTGTTCGTCTTCCTGGTGTTGACTTATAATAGTTCTTTACATATTTTAGAGATTAACCCCTTATCAGAGGAGTCAGTGGCAGATATGTCCTTCCATACCATGGGTTCCCTTTTTGGTGTCTTTTGCTGTGCAGAAGCTTTTTAGTTTGATGTAGTTCCATTTGTTTATTTTCCCATATATTTCCCTTGCCTTCAGACATACTGGCAAAAATATTGCTCTGAGAGATGTCTGAGATTTTACCGCCTATGTTTTCTTCTATGATTTTTATGATTTTGACTTATATTTATCTTTTACCCATTTTGAGTTTATTCTTGTGTATGGTGTAAATTGGTGATCTAGGTGCATTTTTTTGCACATACTTGTCCAATTTTCCCAATACCATTTATTGAAGAGACTGTTTTTGCTTCATTGTATGCTCTTGCCTCCTTTGTCACATATTAATTTACCATAAAAGCGTGGGTTGATTTCTAGGCTCTCTGTTCTGTTCATTGATCTGTATGCATTCTTGTGCCAGTAATAGGCTGTTTTGATTACAGTGGCTTTGTAGTATAGCTTAATATCCAGTATTGTGATCCCTGCAACATGTTATTAACTTTGATATAATTCAATTTATGTTTTTACTTTTGGTGCCATATCTAAGAAACCATTGCCCAACCCAAGGTCACAAATATTTGCTCCTATTTTTTTCCGAAACCTAAGAATCTTAGACTCTGAGCTCTTATATTTAGATCAATTTTGAGTTAATTTTTGTGTATGGTCTGACTTAGGGAGTCCAACTCTATTCTTTCACAAGTGGATAGCTAGTTGTCCCAGTACCATTTGTTGAAAAACTTACTCTTTCTCCACTGAATGTTCTTAGCAACCTTGTTGAAAATCAATTAGCCATAAATGTAAGGGCTTATTTCTGGATACTCAATTCTGTTCCACTGCCAATCCATAATCACTGTCTCAATTACTGAAACTGTAAGTTTTGAAACCCAGTAACATGAGAGCTCTTTGTTCTTTTCCATCATTGTCTTTGCTTTTTGGATCCTCTTATATTTCCATATGAATCTTAGGATCAGCTGATCAATTTCTGCAAAAGCAGCTGGGATTTTGATAGGGATTATGTTGAATCTGTAGATCAAATTAGGGAGTATTGCCATTCTAACAATAATTTTGTCTTCCAATCCATGAATATGGGACGCCTTTCCATTTAAATCTTTCTTTAATGTTTTGTAGTTTTCAGTGTACAAGTCTTACTTAAAAAAAATTTTTTTTGATATCACAAATGGAATCGCATTCTTAATTTCATAGATCACTAGTGTATAGAAATAAATTAATTTTTGGTATGAATCTTGTATCCTGAAAACTTGTTGAACATATGAAACTGGATTTTTATATGAAATCTAACTTGCGTCTGTCTCTCCATTAAACAAAACCTCATTCACAGCATGCAAAGGGTGATGCAAAAATAGTTTATTATGATATAGTTTATGTAAAGTTAGGTAGTATTTACAAAATAGAAATGACCAGCTATATCCATAGGAATCTAGCATGTCACACAAAGGAATAAATATTTTGACAAAGTAATACTTCAGTTGTAGTGAAAGTTGATCAGAAACTTTTTTTTTAAAGCCTCAAACTAAACCATAAAATTTTGAATTGTCAAAACAGAGCAGCCTCACTGACCAGGCTCTCCTCTTCCAGACCTGACAGCCTGACAGGTGCTGACCCACTCTGAGGGCGTCTGCTTCCGGGGCTGCCTCCGTCCAGGTCTCCGGTGGAGCCTCGATGTGTGTGGTCACCTGGGCCGCGTAGGCCCCTGCTCTCTTCCACATGTGACTTTTAGTCGGGCGAACATTATCATTTAGCATTAGTACAGAAATTAAACACCAGTTAAAATTACACAAGTTTGTTCTTTAAACATGTATCACCTAACTGTTGAAATAATTAGCAGTGACAGAAGTGACTGCTGTGATTTATTTCCAAACTCCTTAGCTGAAAAATTATGTACAGTTTTCACTTTGTTCGTGTATCAGCTCTCCCAGCAGTTTAGCATAGTATGTTTTTGTCTTTAGTAGCTGAATTGAGACATTTACCCTGATAGAAAAATCACTAATTATAATTATTGAGGAACCACTTAGAAACTTTACATTTTATAAATATTACTTAGGAAACCATATGAATTAATTCTTATCACTTAACCAGTTTGAATCCTAACAAAAAGTCAGTAGATATGTTGTAAATACTAAAGGTAAATCCTAAAATCCATTTTAATTGAAGTTTTGTGATATAAACATAACACAATAATTTAGTGTTCTTAATCTATTCCTAGCTTTCTATAAAATAAAACTGAAATATGTGACATAACTAGTTGTAAGGGGGGAAGAGCAAAGGGTGTGGGAACCGTGAAGGCAGCAGGCGGGCTGGTGTGTGGTGGTCCTTCACTGTGCGCTCACATCCGCCTGGCAGGGCCCCCGCAAGACTGCAACTGGAGACCAGCTGTTGTTTACCTGAGACTTCAATGTTCTCCTGCACCGGACCATCTAATTCTTAAGTATTTTATGACTAAATGTTCCCTTACCTATTTGACATAGACGTGTATTACGAAATATCAGTGTTACGGGTTTGCACCCTTCATGCAGCCCAAGAGCTGGGAAAATCCAGGGTCCCACTCGGCAGGACCCTGCACGCAGCCCTGCTGTGTGCAGAGCCTGAGGCCAGACTGTCTCCCTACAAGTCAGAAGTTACTGCATAGAAGGATCTGGTCAAGCTGGAACTACCATGCTCTTTATTCTGATTTTCCTCCAGGATTTTAAATCGCTCTACCAAGAACAAGGATTACGGAGTTTTTAATGAAAAACCATGTTTGGGTGCAGGGTTATCATTATTGTAGATACTGTATACAGCCTTTAAAACCACCTGTTCAATGACCAAAGCTTTGAGAAAGTCATTAAAAGCGAAATGTCGGGTGGGGTTCAATGCTGTCCAAAGCTGTCCTCGCTATCTTCAAGTGTGATGTTGCGTAGTTGTATACAGACATCCCTTTTTGTCACAAAAATTCCTACAGTAACTGCTGATGAGTATTTACACTGCTTGCTCTGAATAATGCACAGGTTATTTTGAAGACAAAGACAGCTGCTTTAAAACAAGGAAACTGGAGCCACAATGAGCTTAGGTCGCCACACAGTCCTGCGTGAGCACCTACAGGAGAGGGGGCTCGATGGGCCCCCCATGGGGTGGTCGTGTTGAGCTATTCTGCTTTCTGTTGAAAGACTTCAGAGGAGGTAGGCCTCTGCACTTTATAGAGAAGCAAGAATACGTGAAACTTAGGTTCTCAAAAGGGAAAAAGTTCTGCCCGGGTCTTTCCCAGAAGGCAGAACTTGATAGAAACTGACGTGTGAGTTTCCATATTGGGTTTATGTCAAGTTTCCTATGAAATAACCTTTTTATGTATAATACTACATACTTCCATCTCCTTTGTAAAACTCTGGAAATACTTAAATTCCCTTCTCCTTCCTTTGGTGATAAAGAGGTGTCACTGAACTCTGTTTTTTGAAATTGTGTCTATAAAGGGAAATGTTAAATTCTAAGGCTCCTTAGGACAACGATGAGAAAATTTTATTTTCAGGAAAAATAAATGTTGATGGGTTGCATTCTTTTCACTCTAACTGAAAACAGCTTTGAATCCCTGAAGAACTGTCTTAGACGCAGACACACCGGGAGGGAGTGGCGGAGGATGGGGTTAGCCATGAAGGCATCACGCAGGCGTCAGTGGGTAGGGAACAGAAAAGACAACCCCTACACCTCCCCCCAGTCAGGCCACAGGCCCTGCTGTAAGCTGCGAGGCTGAAGGGCCCTGGGCTGTAGGAGCCATTGTTACCAGCAATGAGGGAGAAAAGAAACCTTTCCTCCGAGGCACACTGCCTGCCGGGACACACTGGGTGCCGCAGCACCTTCCTCGCTGGGCTGGCAGCGACCCAGCACGCCTTGTCACGTGTAGCTGAGAAAAGGCCACGGGCGGCGCCCAGCCTCCAGGCGCTGCGGGGCAGGCTGGCACTGTGCCGCTCACCCTCGGGATGAGCCTAACACAGACTTGCTAAGGGGACCACCCGGCAGCAGGGACAGGAAGGACCGTGCTCCCTCTCAGGGCTCCATCTGCCTCTGTGGTTATTAGAAATGCATCTCCATGCAAAGGACTTTTCAAGCCCATTTTGTTTCCTGGCCTTATTTCTTTCAGGCAGACTGAGAGTCAACTGTGTTTTTAAAAAACTGCAGTCCCCTCTTCCTGTGTGTGGCCTGTGCGGGTCCCAGTGCCCAGATGCTGGGTCAGTGAGCGGGTGCCTAGGTCTGGACGCTGTGGCGTGACAACTTCCATGTCACCAGCCAGAGCCTGGGGCCCTTCCCGGTTCTCCCTGCCTTTCCACGTGCCGGACTCATAAGGAGGGGCTTCTGATCTTGGCTCTTGACAAACCCACATGTTCCCACCATGGCTGCCGCCTGTCACTCCAGGGCTGCCACCACTTCCTGCCACCAATTCAAACTCATTTCTGCCACGTCGGTGCACAAGCTCCATTTCGAGTGGCAGAGTGCTCTCTGCCGCCTCAGCCCCGCTGCTGCCCGGCGGCTGCAGGGCGCCCGGCGTCCCACAGGCCAGGCCTGAAGGGCCCGCCGCATGTGCTCCTGTAGTTAACGCGAGTGTTCGCACAGCTGTCTGTTACAGTCACACATTTCCCACTAACGAGCTTGTCACAGCATGTTCAAGGTGCTCACGGGTCACAGGTGAGGTGCACATGGATGGGAGAATAGTTACAGCTGAGAGGAGCGGCCCGTGGTCACAGGTGCTCACGGGTCACAGGTGAGGTGCACATGGATGGGAGAATAGTTACAGCTGAGAGGAGCGGCCCGTGGTCACAGGTGCTCACGGGTCACAGGTGAGGTGCACATGGATGGGAGAATAGTTACAGCTGAGAGGAGCGGCCCGTCGTCTCCTTTTCCTTCCTGGGAAAGTGTGGACAGTCCCACTGCTTGGTTTGTGCTGGGAGCAGAAGCCCAGAGCAGCGGGCTCCCAATCCCCCCTCCCGCTCCCACAGCCCCTGTGGGCGGCCTGCCTCCACACTGCTCCTGTCCTCAGTGGTTAGGTGGCTGAACTCTTCCTGGGGGTTGGTGCCTGCAGGGAGCACATAGAGGGCATTGTACAGCGGAGCTGGCGGCAGGGCCCAGGGACACACAGGCTGGAGTGAGGCCGCTTTGCTCCCGTCCTGCGCGCTCTCCGGCTGGAGAGCAGGACCGAGCAGCAGGAGGCTCAGACCTGGCTCGGCCTGACCGCAGTTGTCACTATGGACGGACACTCAGCGAGGCCAAGGCAGCTCGCGCTCTCTGTGGGAGGCTACAGCGGGACCAGCCTGTGTTAGAGGAGACAGCTTCTCAGCCAGCTGAGCATTCCCAGCCTGTTTCCTGGTAACCCCAGCTCGAACCAGGCCCAGGAGAGCAAGTGGGTGAGCAGGAGGGTCCCTTACAGAGGCCGCAGTGACCAGAGGTTTTCCCTGGCCTCTGCCTTTGACTCCCAAATGCTGCACTCAACACGTTTGCTTCCCAGCATTCCTGAGACCTAACCTCAGGGGACAAATGAGTGAAGTGAATGCTCGTTGGACCTGTTCAAAAGCATCACAGATTTCAGACCTCCCAACACAGACTGGAGGCAGAGGGAGCGGGACTCCATGCGTGACCTGCCCAGAACCTCGGGGCGAGTTCCCTGAAGGAAGGCCATGAAGCCACAGTGCTCAGACGGCCTGCAGAGCCAGGATGTGCGTGGAAACAGGGGTCCCCATAGTTCTGTGCACTCCAGGAATCCTGCACATGACACAGAAAGTCACAATCCTTTACAAAAACACCCTGAATCTGCGTCCCAAGGGATGTCAGTAAGTAGGATTAGGAAACAGAGCTACATTCTCTTACTTTTAAAAACATGGAACAGTAGCAAGGGAGCGACAGGTTTGGGTTAAGACTCTTAAAAGGAGAGCAGGGCAGGCTCATGCCAGCAGAGAGCTCCGAGTCTGTCGTGTGAGAAGACACACACGAGGGCTCTTCCCAGATGAGCTGGCTCACTCCTTTAATCTAGAAACTGAGCAAGATGATCTCTACAATGACCCCCAAGCCTCTGTGCACCCAGAGACCATCAGCCCAGCTCGAGCATTAAGAGAGCGAAAGCAGGCTCTTGGCCTCGGATCCCAGCCGTGAGGCAGCGCCTTGCTCCACCCCAGCGACCCACCTTGCTCCTAAGGCAGCAGTGGTCCCGCCTGGTTTTATACTCCTCATCTTAGGGCTAATGGTTTTCATGGGTCCATAATAGAAACTCCAATTTATGATCTTTTCAAGAAGTGCTGCGGACCACTAGGGGTCCGGGAGGTTCGAAAGGTTGGCGACCGCTGCTGTAGAGTGTTTTGTGGTAGTTAAAAAGGTCTTACTCAGCTTGCTAAAAAAACAGAACTATTAGTATAGGTTTACTTTAGGTTTTCTAAATGCTAAAAGGGAACTCTTCAGACCTTAGATTAATTAAATTAGAGTTAAGAACACAAAACAGGCAATTTCCATCTGATTTTGACATCCTCTGCACTTTCTTCCTGACTTAACAGAGGGGTCTTCTCTTAGCCTTTTCCAAAGCCATCTGAGGTTTCTTTTCAGAGGGAATTCATCATTATTTGCAATTGCAGTCTGAAACCCCAGGCCACAGGTCCACAAGCTAACTAGTTATGGAAAGACAGGGTGACTGGTGACCAAGGAAAGAGTGAGCGTAGGAAGGAATGAGAGGGTGGGGTTTTGTGCCAGATTTAATAAAAAACAGACAAAACCAGGAAAAGCTGTTCCGACATCTTCAAGGTTGTGAAAAGTTTACCACAAACACACGGGTGTGGTTCTAGCTAGCTGCATCCGTGGGACGGATACCAAATGCTGGCCTCCTCCCAAGCTCACAGGTGGAGCCAAGGCCACACACCGCACCCGGCTGCCCAGCTCCTGCAGGCCAGCGACCCAGCCAAACCACAGCCCAGTGCTGTCCCCCACAAGCGACCAGCGTGCGGCAGAGCGGGCCGCGCGCAGTGTGCTCAGCTCACGAGGCAGAGCTAGCTTATCTATCGGCTGCCGGGCCTTAATACTGACATGAGGGAGGGAGGGGGCCACAGTGGGAAGGGATTCCAACACAGAGCCAGCTGGAGCAGACGGCCCTCTCCACCCCTCGGCTTACTGTAAATCACCATGGAAACAAGCGTGGGTAAAGACAACAGGAAGGTCCATCAACACAGCAGGGAACAGCGTGAACAACCCATAAACCTGTCTCTCATGCATCCATACCCACAGTCAACAATGACAATAATAACAATAATAATAAAAAGTAAAGGTACAGACGGAAAGTAGCATTCGGGTTGTGCAGCCACAAGCTGGGAAGGGTATGTGTTCAAATTGAACGGGACACAGTCAATCTTTCTTCAAGTCCCTGGATTCAAAGAGCTTCAGGCGTTCCTGCACCGTCAGGCCTTCCTTCAGACTCTGGGTGGAGAGCAGGAGAAAACAGTTAAACTCAGCCCCCGTGCTGGGTGCCAGCCGCAGCACAGGCAGGGGTGGGGTGGGGAGGTCCTCAGAGATTAGTGGGGCATGCTAAGGAGAGCCCGTCTCCTGTGAGATGTGTTATCTGGATGAGAAAGGAAAAAAAATCAGAAAAACAAGTCCATGAGCATAGAAGATGAATTCTGAGCTTAGGGCTCTTGAGAGAAGCAGCGATCAGACCGATTCAGCCAGGAAAAGATTGTGCCAAGAACTAGAAAACCACCCGTCTACACCCTTCTCCGGACCGTCTACGTCCTTCTCCCGACCGTGAACCTGCCGTCTACCAAGGCCTCGTGCGGGACGACCAGAGCCTCTGGAGCACCACGGTGGAGCGCGGCTCCTTGCCCTCCCTGAGGGGAACCCTGCTGCATTTACTATTGAGGGATCGGGGGGCATGTCAACATAGCTACTAAGATTCTCAGATGTGAAACCAATACCCTTCTTGTGGGACCCTGGGAAAGTGTCTATCTGTGGGGCCTGATGTGAGTGACACTACTCTTGGAGGCTTTCCCCAAAGATTTAATTTCTGGATGAGGAAAGGGATGGAGTTCTAGCCCCGGCGAGATGGGCTGGGCTCCTCAGCTGCCGTCTGATCTGGCCGCAAACCTCATCAGGCCCAGAGCTGCGTTTCCCAGCTCCCTGGCTGGAGGTGACAAAGCCCAGGCCTCACAAGACAGGAGCCCGGGTGGCCCGGTGCAGGTGCAGGGGAGCGCACCAGCTTCAGCCAGAACCGGGGCGGGTCCTGGGGCCTGGAGAGTCCAGCCTGAAGCTTCAGAGGGGTGTGGTGAGAATCTGGGGACCCAGCTTCCTCCAGAGTTCGAGGGAGTGAGTGGGCCCTGCTGTCCCCTCAGTTTCGCCCAGAACAGCTCTGCATGCTGCTACCCTGTGGAGCTGTGTGTGTGTAAATGAGTGATTTTCTTTTAAGTGCTGACCTTTCTGCAACTCACTGTCCAGACGGGCCTCTGCGTGAGCAGTGGTGAGGGTCCTGAAGCGGCCCCTGAGCAGGGCAGAGGGCGAGGACCGACCACATCCCACCCCACCCGGGCTTCCTGCTCTCAGGCTCTTCTCCCGTCAGGAGCTGCTGTGTGCAGAGCTGGTCTCAGGGCGGCGCTGTGCTGGCCACACAGCTCTGCCCCAGCTGGGACCTCCCCATGAGGCAACAGCGCACTGCCACTCCTCAGACCCAGGGGCAGCCCCTGCTGTGCTAGGGACAGGAAGGCAGGGAGCAGTAGCATGATGGGCAGCCTGAGGCTACAGCAGGCCCAAGGCCACACACCGTGTACACTCCAGGTGTTAAAGGTACATCTCCAACCCCAGAGGAAGGCCCTCGGGTGCTGGCTCCCTTGGGGCTCATTCTCCCATAGAGCCAGTCCTTCGCGGGATACTTCCATGACCCCACACTGACACCACCAGACGGTCTCCAAGAGGTCCCCTGGGGAAGGCGCTTTCTAGCTGCAATCCCAGAAAAGCTGGCTGTTCTTAAGCAACAAGCTTGCTTTGACTTTTTGGTGCTGAGATGTCACACTTCTGTGTGAGGGACAACAGAAACAGCATGAATGAAAGACATAAATCCATACACGTCAGATCCCGTATCAGAAGCACCAGTGACAGATGCAGTTTCTAGACGACGTCATCCCATGGAGGTAGGGTGTCTGCAGGTGCAGCGGCGGGAACCGTGGGAGAGGAGCAGCACGCCCTCGTGCCTGGGACCACGGGAGTCCTCGAGGACACCCCACGGCCCCTCCCTCCTCTTGGGCAGCAGGACTGCCTTCACACAAGGGCCTGCTTCCTATTCTGAAAACACGGCCAAGCCCCCTGTGGGCTCAGACGGGCTCTGGGAGCCCGAACAGCTAGCTCCTGGCCAGCCTCACAGGTTCCCAGTGTGCCCTGCTGCAAAGGCCTCGTGGACAAAGGCCTTGTCAGTGATTTTCTGGCCTTTTGTCCAGAGCCCAGGGGTTCCCCCCACCCCACCCACCCTGCCAGGTGGGCACACGCAGCACGCTTCCCCAGAAGGGCCTGGCAGAAGCTTCTTGTTGCCCATTATTGACAGGCTCAGGGAACCTAGCAGCTGCAGTTAAGCCTCAAATGAGTAGAATCTTCAGTGAGAAAACCATAAACCAAGAACAAGTTTTCCTTTTGCTAAAAAATATTTTTCATGTTTAAATAAAAAAGCCCAAACTAAGTTTTCAATTAAACCTAAACTGCATTTGGTCCCAAGTGGCTCATGACTGTAGAAGAATAAACAAAAGCAAACTGCGTCTAACAGACGTGGGTTTTCCAAAGCTCTTCCTAGGAGCAGCCTCTTCCCCAGCCTGGGTGGGGCCTCTCAGCCAGCAAAGGCGCTGGCTCCAGGGCGGGGGGCCTGAGGCCACACCAGTGTCCCCGTGAACCCGGCCCCGACCAGGTCTTCCTGCTGCCCGTGCCCTCCTCACCAGGGAGTAAGAGGTTACACCAGCCAAGACACTGAGCACTCCAGACTAGAGCGAGGGATGTGCCCTCCTGTGAAGACCGGGGTGCCCAGGCTGGGTCCCCTGTCCTGGTCATCGCTAAGCAGACTACTATGTCTCCTGCCTCCCCACCTCCCTGTATGGCACTGTATTTACCGGGACCCGGGGAAAAGCTTTTCCTTTGCTAGAAAGTGTGCTGGTAGAGCACCCCAGGAACACGTGGTCCTCCTGCTCTACTGAGCTGGGTCCCTGTTCCACCTGAGATCAGCTCCCCCCGCACACCCCACAGGCCGTCTCGGCCTGGCCGTACGCCAGAGGGGGCTCTGCAGCATGGGGAGACTGTGTGGCAGTGGCTTCTGGGCAAGAGGGTTCTCCAGAGAGTGTGGAGTGCAGGGCATTCAGCATGCATGCTGACCGGGCGCGAGCCCCCCACGGTATTGGCTCTGTGGGCCGCTCGCCACGCTGGGAGGGGAGCTCCCCAGTGCCGGGGTCAATTCTCTTAGGAGGTTATAGTGCCAGTGAACTCCCAGAACAGGTCAGAGACATGCCCCTGGGACTGTGTCTGTGCTCGCTGCGGCAGCAGGAATAATAAAGGCACAGGGAACAAGGAGCTTGCTATGGAGGTGTGAGCGTGCATGCAGGCAGCGCCCTCGGCAGGCGGCGGGTGGGTGGATGCTGAGAGGTGGTTTACCTACATGACAAGGGACCTGGAAGCGGGCTCGTTTCAGTTATCCCATGAGACCTGCTCAATTACGGACTGTCAGAGGAAAGAGCAAACAGTAAGACACACTCAATAAATCCCGAATGCAACATGCTCAACTCCCACCCCTGCCCGCCCTGCCCTGGAGAGGCGCACGGGGCAGGGAATGGATGCTGGGGATTTGCACTGTGAGGCTGAGGGGAGGGTGCAGGCAGCTTCCTTTCTCAAAGGCAGGCAGCGTCAGCACTAAACTAGGGTGTGCAACAAACTGCAGACAGGAGGGGCCGCACCAGGAGGGGACAGGAGGGGACAGGTGGGGACAGGAGGGGACAGGTGGGGACAGGTGGGGACAGGTGGGGACAGGAGGGGCCGCACCAGGAGGGGACAGGTGGGGACAGGTGGGGACAGGTGGGGACAGGAGGGGACAGGAGGGGACAGGTGGGGACAGGTGGGGACAGGAGGGGACAGGTGGGGACAGGTGGGGACAGGTGGGGACAGGAGGGGACAGGTGGGGACAGGAGGGGACAGGTGGGGACAGGTGGGGACAGGTGGGGACAGGAGGGGACAGGTGGGGACAGGTGGGGACAGGTGGGGACAGGTGGGGACAGGAGGGGACAGGTGGGGATAGGTGGGGACAGGTGGGGACAGGAGGGGACAGGTGGGGACAGGTGGGGACAGGAGGGGACAGGAGGGGACAGGTGGGGACAGGAGGGGACAGGTGGGGACAGGTGGGGACAGGTGGGGACAGGTGGGGACAGGAGGGGACAGGTGGGGACAGGTGGGGACAGGTGGAATCTGGCCCTGGAGGTCCAAGGTGGGATTTACTCCACCCCAGGCCCTTTGACGGTCACGGGAGGAGTTGGTCCCACTGCTGCACAAAGGACCCCTGAAGCCCGAAGCCACCAGAACTGGCCCAGCAAGGGCCATCGTGGGGGCGAGGCACGTTCTGGGACCTGGGGACCCCTGCTGCTGCCTGCTGTGGGCTCGGACTCCTGCTCCTCTTCCCAGCATCTTGAGCCCCACACACCCGGGCTGGCTCCCAGACTCACCTTGGACCTGATGTTTCTGAGTTGCCGACTGACAGAGGATCTGTCCTTTTTCAAGAAGTCAGGGTTGCTTTTAGATTTCATTATATCTGAAGGAACAAGTAGACCCATTACTTTGTTTTCTAGAGCCCTCTGGAACCAGACTAGAAATTAAAAAATTTCCCAGGCTGAGTCCTAGCCGGTCTGGCTCAGTGGATAGAGCATTGGCCTGCAAACTGAAGGGTCCTGGGTTCGATTCCAGTCAAGGGCACGTACCTCGGTTGCAGGCTCCTCCCTGGCCCTGCTCCAGGCCCATGCAGGAGGCAACCAGTTGATGTGTTTCTTTCACATCAGTGTTTCTGTTTTTCTCTCTCTCTTCCACTCTCTCTAAAATGGAAAAATATCGAGTGAGGATTTAAAAAATTTTTTCCCCCCCAGCGTGGGTCTGACTGCAGGCGAAGCCATGCTATGTGGGGTGGGCTGGGCACACCGCACTCTGGAGCCCCTGACCCAAGGAGCAGACCAACAGTCCCCATTAGTCATTTATCCCACCTTTCTTCTGAGATCCCAGGACCAACTCCTTCTCATAAGCCACTCCTCCAGGACAACCACCACTGGCAGTCTGGTGCGCAGTTCTTTAGGGTTCTTAAAAATGATGACTTAAGCCCTGGCCAGTGTTGCTCAGAGGTTAGCCCACACTCAGAAGAGTCACAGGTTTGATTCCTGGTCAACGGCGTGTACCTGGGTTGCGGGTTCGATCCTGGCCCTTGTTGGGTTACATGCAGGAGGCAACCAATTGATGTGTTTCTCTCTCTTTCCCTCCCCACTTCTCCTCCCTTCTACTCTCTCTCTAAAAAAAGAAAAAGATATCCTTGGGTGAAGATTAACAACAAAAAATAAATAAAATGACTACTTAAAACAGATATACATTGGGTCATACCATATGTCTTGTGTGTATTTTTCTTTTCTTTTTTTAAATTTTTTTTTTATTGATTTTTTACAGAGAGGAGGGGAGAGGGATAGACAGTTACAAACATCAATGAGAGAGAAACATCGATCAGCTGCCTCCTGCACACCCCCTACCGGGGATGTGCCTGCAACCGAGGTACATGCCCCTAATTGGAATTGAATCCGGGACCTTTCACTCTGCAGATCGACGCTCTATCCACTGAGCCAAACTGGCCAGGGCTTGTGTGTATTTTTCTTAAAAATATATTTATTGATCTCTGTCCATGCCAAAACAAAAGATTTGCCTGATCTTTTTATCTCTTAACTTTGGTTGATGTACATTATTGCATGTTTGGGTGTTCAACCCGGCAGACATTATGTAATTTATGACGTGACCAGCTCAATAAATCTAGCACCCATCTGTCACCATGCATAATTATGGCAATATTATTGACTCTTCTCTATACTATACGTTACATCCGTGACTATCCTGTAACTACCAATTTGTACTTCTTAATCCCGTCCCTTTTCACCCACTCCCAAACCCCCTCTCCCAACTGGCAACCATCAAAATGGTCTCTGTATCTATGAGTCTGTTTCTGTTAAGTTTATTCATTCATTTATTTATTTTTTAGATTCCACATATAAGTGAAATCATATGGAATTTGACTTTCTCTGTCTGACTTATTTCATTCAGCATAATACCCTCTAGGTCCATCTGTGTTGATGCAGATGGCAAGATTCCATTCTTTTTCATGGCTGAGTCATATTGCACTGTATGTTGGCACTACCTCTTTATCTGCTCATCCACTGAGGGACACTGAGGTTGCTTCCGTGGCTTGGCTACTGTAAATAATGCTGCAATAGACATCTGAATGCATGTCTTTTCGAGTTAGTGTTTTGTATTTCTTCAGATAAATACCCAGAAGTGGACTTGCTGGGTCCTTCTTTGTCTCCTGTTACAGCCTTTGTTTTAAAGTCTATTATGTCTGGTATAAGTATTGCTACCACAGCTTTTTTCTTTTCGTTTCCATTTTCATGAAATAGCTTTTCTATACCTTTATTTTCAGTTTGTATGTGTGTCATTCAATCTGAAGTTTCTTGTAGACAGAATATGTAAGGGTCTTGTTTTGTTATCCATTCAGTCACTGTATGTCTTTTGATTTAATCAAGTTGTACTTAAATTATTGATAGGTATGTATTTATTGCCATTTTATTACTCACACTTTTATGTTTTTTTTTCTTCTTAAAGAAGACCCTTTAACATTTCTTGTAACACTGGTTTGGTGGTGATGAACTCCTTTACCTTTTTCTTGCCTAGGAAGCTCTTTATCTGTCCCTCAATTCCAAATGAAATGAGAGCTTTGCTGGGTAGAGTAATCTTGGTTGTAGCTTCTTGCTTTTCATCACTTTGAATATTTCTTGCCTCTCCCTTCTGGCCTGGAAAGTTGCTGTTGAGAAATCAGCTGACAGTTGTATGGGCGCTCCCTTGAAAGTAACTGACTCTCTTGCTGCTTCTAGGATTCTCTTTGTCTTTAACAAATGGCATTTTAATGATGGGTGTGTCTTGATGTGGGCCCCTCTGGAGTCATCTTGTTGGGGCCTCTCTGTGCCTCCTGGACCTGTATGTGTGTTTCCTTCACCAGGCAGGGGAAGCTTTCTGTCCTTTTTTCCAGCAGGTTTTCCATTCTGTGTGCTCTTGCTCTCGCTCCCACTCTGGCGCCCATGACATGATGTATGCTTGACATTGTCCCAGAGGTTGCTTACACTATCCTAATTTTTTTGGATTCCTTTTTCTTTTTGATGTTCTGATTGGGCTGTGAGGACTGGCTGGGACAGAGGAGTTGCTGTGCAGGGGCCAACTCCACAGAGCGAGACTTGCTGCAGCAGGGTTCTGGTGCCTAATGAGTCCTCTCCTTGAGTGTGTTGCCTGTGGAGATGGTAGGGTGTTGCTACGGTGTGGTCTTAAGAGAACTACCAGCTGCACTGGCTCTGGGGCCTCCTGGGACATGCAGGTCAAGATCAGCTGTCACCTGTGCACTGCCGGGGCCACTTGGCATGAGCTGTAGAGTGATGTGCAGAGAGCTACTGCTTGTGCTGGGCTTGGAGGTGCCTGGAGAGACCACGCTGCACAGCCAGGCCAGCTGTTGCTAGTACCATGCATGGGGCCACTTAGCAAGAGGTTTGGGACACGGTGAGGCCAGATACTGCTGTTTGGTGTTGGTGAACTTTTGAGACTCTGTAGTAAAGTCTGCATCATGAGCCAAAACAGGCCGTTTCTATGGAAAAGCTACTGGGAACAGCTAGGGTGGACTTGCAGATGGGGTGGGGTAGGGTCTCAGGGAATCACCGGGGGAGGGGAACCGCCAGATCGAGGAAACTCAGATATGGTGCAAGCCTGCCGGCTCTGTGGAGGGAGGCCTGAGCTAAGGAACAATGGCCTCGGCCAGCAGTTCTGTGTGGAACAAAGCTGTCCCTCCAACTCTAGCCCCAAAGCCAAACAATTCAGGTCCTTCCCATATGTCCTGGCACCGTTCGAGCTGCTGCCCGAGCAATGGAGTTCAGAGTGAGTGAGTTTGAGTAAGTCTGTTTGGGCCCTTTAAGAATACTCGGGACTTTAGCAGCCTCCATCTCACTCAGCCACCATCTCCACTGGTTTTCTCGGCTGGAAGTTATGAGGCTTCTCTTTCTAGCTCGGGAACCCTGGGTTGGAGAGCCTGGAGGGGCTGGGACCCCTCACTCCTCAGGGGCACCTGCAAAACTGAGATATCCCTCCGATACAGAACCGCCACCAGTGGGTGTGGGTCCTCCCAGTCTCAATGCGGCGTCCTTCTATCTCTATTCACAGGGCTTCTGTGCGGTTAGACTGCAGGCGGTTCTGTAGTTCAGCTGTGTTTGATATGGGTGTGGGAGGGCATCTGCAGTCACCTACCCCACCATCCTTACCAGAGGCCCCTTTGCCTGACCTCCTTTAAGAACTGCATTGCATTCCACTGTGTCGTGAGGTCATGGCTGGAAGAGCCTGTTTGAGCACGAGAGGACTGTCCGGGGAGTCAGGGTCTGCTCCTGTACACAGTGCTAGACATCTTGCTGGCACATGCCATGCACTTGTTTTTTCCAGAAGTTAAATTGGTAGGTCACCAAATGCACATATTCTCCCCTAGTTCTAAGTCCTCTTCGCTGTCTCCTGGCTACCTGGGGCTCCCCTGAGCAGCAGACACTGCTACCATTTCTTCACCTACCCAGAGTCAGCCTATAGTTTGATTTTAAATTTTGCTACATATTGCTTCACTGCCTTCCAGAAAGTGCTACCTTATCCTTCCAGCAGCAATGCAAGCGACTTCTCTCCACCCATCCATCAATACTGTCGCTATTTTGAATGCTTGGTAGACGAGAGGAAAAAGTTAAATTTAGTGAGCTAGGACATCTTTTCAGCAGGGAGCACCCTCCTTGGCTCCTCCTCCCATGGCCTTCTGCAGATTTTATGGTAAAACTCCAAGATCAAGCAATTAGGGGGAGCCTCTTCCACCAAACTGTTGAGTTCGTTAGGAAAATGGAAAACACACCATGTCATTACAATAAAAATAAATGCCATGTGGCTGTCCCTCAGAGCAGTCAGCACAATGCCTGCCACCAGCGCACCTACAGGCACCGGCCATATCCACGGACCAGCACCCCTCTGGCTGCACCCCGTTGCAAGGAAATATAAGTCTAAAATCAGAAAAATGGGGAAAAACCAAGATGGCGGCATAGGTAAACACCGGAGTTTGCTGCCTCGAACAACCACTTCAAAAATATAACTAAAAGACGGAACGGACATCATCCAGAACCACAGGAAGGCTGGCTGAGTGGAAGTTCTACAACTAGGAGGAAAGAGAAAAATATACCGAGACTCAGAGGAGGCGCAGTGCAGAAGTAAAATACTAAGGTGCGGAGTGCATGTGGAGTGGGCTGGCGGCTGAGGGCGCGGTTGTCGTTTTCAATCGGGAGGGAGTCTCAGGCTCTGAGCTCCAGTTCTGGGTGAGTCTCTAGGGACCCAGACTCATATGGGAGAAGCGGGACTGTCTGGCATCGCTCAGAACCCTAGGGCAGCTTTCTCTCAGTGGGGCTTGCAGCGATTACTGGGACACTGAGAAGCAGAGCCTCTGAGGGCAAGACCGAGAGCAGCCATAGTTGCTAACCCCGCCCTGTTGATCCCGTGAGACCCGCCCTGCCCAAGCCCTGCAGGGAGACTTTTGCTGGATAGCCTCAGGCAAAGGCTAGATTAGCACCTCCCTAGAGATCCAGGAGCCAGGAAGCCCAGAGGTCAGAGTGGGACCATCCAGTTTGCAGCTCCGTGGAACCATAAAAGACACACTCAGGGGGCAGACTCAGTGAGCACCAAAGCCCCATCGAAGCAAGTCTAGCCCCAGGAGGGTGTCTCCAGCACAGAAGTTCTCCCACTGCAGACACAGCTGATTCTCACAGCCAATTGGCCTGGAGGTCAATTCCTCTCAGTGATAACTACAACAATCAAGGCTTAACTACAACAAGACTGTGCCCAAAGCCCACAAGGGGGTGCACCAAGAGTGTCTACCTCAGGTAATTGGGACACTTAGCACAGAAAGGCACTCTATCGACACAGCGAAGCATAACAAATGCCGAGACAAAGAAACAGGACACAAACGACAGAATGGGAGGAAAGCAAACTGTTGGATATAGAGTTCAAAACCACACTTTTAAGGTCTTTAAAGAACTGTCTAGAAACCGCCGATAAATTTAATAAGGCCCTCGAAAAGACTGGTGAGACCGCCGATAAATGTAGTGAGATCTTCAAGAAGACTGGTGAAACTCTCGATGTTGTGATAAAGAAACAACTAGAAATTAAGCATACACTGACTGAAATAACGAATATTATACAGACTCCCAACAGCAGACCAGAGGATCGCAAGAATCAAGTCAAAGATTTGAAATACGAAGAAGCAAAAAACACCCAACCAGAAAAGCAAAATGAAAAAAGAATCCAAAAATACGAAGATAGTGTAAGGAGCCTCTGGGACAGCTTCAAGCGTACCAACATCCAAATATTGGGGTGCCAGAAGATGAGAGAGAGCAAGATATTGAAAACCTATTTGAAGCAATAATGACAGAAAACTTCCCCTACCTGGTGAAAGAAATAGACTTACAAGTCCAGGAAGCACAGAGAACCCCAAACAAAAGGAATCCAAAGAGGACCACACCAAGACACATCATCATTAAAATGCCAAGAGCAAAAGACAAAGAGAGAATCTTAAAAGCAGCAAGAGACAGAAACTCAGTTACCTACAAGGGAATACCCATACGACTGTCAGCTGATTTCTCAACAGAAACTTTGCAGGCCAGAAGGGAGTGGCAAGAAATATTCAAAGTGATGAATACCAAGAACCTACAACCAAGACTACTTTATCCAGCAAAGCTATCATTCAGAATTGAAGGTCAGATAAAGAGCTTCACAGAAAAGAAAAAGCTAAAGGAGTTCACCACCACCAAACCAGGATTATATGAAATGCTGAAAGGTATCCTTTAAGAAGAGGAAGAAGAAGAAAAAGGTAAAGATACAAATTATGAACAACAAATACACACCTATCAACAAGTGAATCTAAAAATCAAGTGAATAAATAATCTGATGAACAGAATGAACTGGTGATTGTAATAGAATCAGGGGCATAGAAAGGGAATGGACTGACTATTCTTGGGGGGTGGGAAAGGGATGTGGGGGTGAGGGAAGAGACTGGACAATAATCGTGCACCTATGGATGAGGACAGTGGGTGGGGAGTGAGGGTGGAGGGTGGGGTGGGAACAAAGAGTAACTAATGTAATAATCTGAACAATAAAGATTTAATTAAAAAAATAAAATAAAATCAGAAAAATGAAAACCAATTCTCTGCTTTGACTTAAGACCCAGCAACTCTATGAACAAAGCCCCCAAGTGACCGCGTCACAACCCAGAGCAGGAAGAGCTCACCATATCCTGCCACAGGGGTGCTCTCGGGGGACTTGTCACCCAGTGCTTCCGTGGCTGTTTTCAGCTGCTCTTTCAACCTGCTGATGTCACAGTCGGCCTTTGCCCGCACGATGCTGAGCTCCTTGTAGATGTCCTTGTACTTGTCACTGGCATACTTCTTGTCCTTGAGAAGAAAAGGACAGACCAACGGTGGTGACAACCATGCCAGGAGGTCTGTCTCGCTGGGGCTGGAACACTTCTGGGGACTGACTGAGGAATGTCACTGGCAGAGGAGGAGGCAGGTTGGCAGGTGGGCCCTGCCTGGTCTTCCAAAGGCAGAAACTAGACACAAACTAAAATAGGCAGGGCCGAGACTCACTCTGAACACAGCACAGGATCGCCGGGGCTGCTGTAGGTGCAGGCAGGGTGCAGGCTGCAACCTAACCCCCAAGGACCACCCTATGACGTCAGCCTGGAACCCCCTCTGTCTTAGATTCCCTCAGGGATCCTGGCATCTCATCTGATTCCAAGAATGCCCTGGAGGGGACGGCAGCTGGCCGCACTCTCACTTCCCAGGATGACATCTCTCTCGGGTCTCACTGTCCCACAATGCACAAAGAAGGCAGGGAGAACAAGGACACAGCAAGACCGGGGGGCGCCTCATTTTTACGGTGCCTGCATGAAGCCTGGTTTTTCAGAGAACTGGAGTATCAGACCACATTCCTCATGAAAATAAAATCTACTCTAGAACAGCCTAAGATACTTGCTGAGCATAGGGACCTCTGCGAGACACGTGTCCCTACACCTCCCCCACCAGCCCATTCTGCAGACCCAACCCTGCGGCGGTGTGCCCATACCCGCAATGCTGTTTGTAGCTCATCCTTGAGAGAGCTGATCTCCTGTTTTAGGTACTGTATTTCTGATTCCTTGACTCGCAATAAAACCTAGAATGAGAGGGCAATTAGGGACTGACATTCAGGAGCAAGAAAGAGAAAAGACTGAAAGTTCAGCAGAGAACTCCCCTCCACACACTGAGGAGTAGGTCATTTTTTTCTCATTCTCACCAATTTGCAATTGAAAATGCCAGCAAATAAAATTGAAACACTGATAACATACAGAAATAGTAAGAAAAGAATTGCTGCAACTCCTAGACCTGGGCCCCCTCTTCCTCAGCCCGGGGGGCCACTGCAGTTTCCTGGGACCAAGCCTGCGAGGGTCCGTGAAGGGGTCCTGCTGGAACCTTGTTGAATGCACTCTGCCTCTTCCACATCATTTAGTGGGAGATATTTTCATGATGAAATTTTAATTGAATGGGAAGAAATCTAAGTGCTTTCATAAAAGGATGTCTTATACATAAAAATCAATCATTCTAGCTTAAGATGAACCTACCTGATCCTGAATAATAGTTTTACAGAGTCTCAAGCAGCTACAGTGTCCACATAGTTATTAAATGTTTCATTTCAGGTGGTCACTGTTTGAGGTGTGGCAGAAACAGAGGGAGGAGGGTAGTTGAGTGTGGATGGGGTTAAAGGCCCCCTGGTCTCTCCAGGGGTCCCCCCCCTCCCCTGGGTCCCATGCTGCCTGGAAGCTAACTGTTTTCTCCTGCTGTCCTGGATGATTTGGATCTTTCCATGTTCTGTCCCTCTTGCTGCCTCCAGGATTCAGCCTGGAATGATTCTGTAAGCTATGGGCCACTCCTTGGTCCCCTCTTGGGGCTTCTGCAGTACAGAGCTGGGCAAAGAGGGGGCCTGGCTCTGAGCAGTACCTCTAACTCATAGGCATCCTTGCCCTGCGTGAGAGGCAAGCCAGCAGCCTCCCCACCAGCGTCCCCTGTCAGCAGTGTCCGTAACCGGGCGATCTCCGCAGCCAGGCGGTTGTTCAGCTCCTGGGGGATAGCAACAACAAAACAGGGACGCTCAGCAGGTTCTTGGGGGCTGCAGTCACACAACACAACCAAGAGAGGTTCTTCCTCACAACACCAGGCAGCATGGGCAGTGCCTGTGCACATGACCGCATGTCAGGCTACGTGCAGTGTCACAGCCTGCAGTTCCCGGCCCGTAGAGCTGTGAGTGTGGGCTCGGTAGTGTTTTAGAGCCGTGCAGCTGGACTTCATTGTCCCGAGCCCTGGTATCACTGTAAGGAGTGCTCGTCTGTTTCACAGCTGGTCCCATTGAGTTTCTACAAGATTAGGTCCTCCTGCTCACTTCCTGTACCTTCTTTCAATCTTAGGACACTGCAGTGACTAGGCGGAACCAGCCCAGTCGGAGTGCCCTCACCCGGTGGCCACGGGCCTGTGGAGGTCTTGAGCCTGAGCCAGGCCAACACATGGCTGCTCAGTGCCTGGGGCAGCGGTTCTCAACCTTCCTCATGCCGGGGCCCTTTAATACAGTTCCTCATGTTGTGGTGACCCCCAACCATAAAATTATTTTCGTTGCTACTTCATAACTGTAATTTTGCTACTGTTATGAATCGTAATGTAAATATCTGATATGCAGGATGTATTTTCATTGTTCGCAACCCACAGGTTGAGAACCGCTGGCCTGGGGAGATGAGTGGTGAGTCAGGAGGATGGAGCCCCAGTTTGGAACTCACAGAGCTTTTGTCACACTTAACCCACCTCAAGCCTGTCCATTAGCCAGGATTTTAAATGTACCCCAATTTTATGAGAAGCAGGCAAATTTTGAAAATACTCTGACAAAAATAAATGTGAGCAGTGTATGGTCTTGACTGGGAGACATTTAAACACAAGTCTGAGCCTTGGGGATGGGAGACCCAGACGGTGCGATAACCCTGCCAGGCCCTGCCCAGTGACGACGAAGCAGAAATTCAGAGACGCTCAGGAGGAGAACCTGAGCCACGGGAGGCGAGCCAGCAGCCCCGCACCAGTACACTGTGAGCAGAGTTCCAATGTGAGCAGCAGTTCCTGCAGCGGCTGGTACAGCTCCCCGCCTGCAGTGAGCGTCCCCCCACATGCTGGAGAGGCCTGGCTCCCAGCTCGAACCTGGGCTCCCTTGGCTGTGGGCTCACCTGGTTATGGGCATTGAGCTCCTGGTTCTCGCGCTGGCACTGCCGCAGGGCCTGCCGCTCGGCCTCCAGCGCCTGGGCCAGGTGGGCGTTCTCCAGGCACTTCTGCGAGTACTGCTCCGAGAGCACCTCCAGCTCCCGCTGCACTGACTGCAGCTCCTCCCTGCGGAGAGGCACCCTCACTCCTCTGCCCTCCCCCAGGCCCAGGCCCAGGCCCCACAAGGGTCCGGGTCCCCACTGTGAAGCTTGAGGGATGACGAGACAACAGAAAAACTGTTGAGCAACAGAGAACCGCCCTACGCATTTTTGTTGTCTCAAAAAGTTTGTACCCAGCTAAGTAAGAGAAAACTTAAAAAGTACTTCAGGTTCATAAAAATCTATTCTGTGTCCTTCTCTGGTCTTCTTTCAAATAACTCAATAGCCCACAGACAACACTTCTCTTGTGAAGGCAGGAGAAAGCTCATTTACTCATGTCCTACTTCTGAGAGAAGTCAGGCTTGTAATTGGTTTTCAGCAGTAACTTTTGAGGCAATCTGTGCCTAATAACCCAGTACCAGGCTCTCTTGACCCATAAAAACCAAAGCCTGGCAGTGTTATTCCCATCACTGTGGACTCCTTGGGAAGGGCTCCATCTCCCACTGGTGGCACAAGGAGGAGCCTCAGGGCAAGTCGCCCAGCCCTGCGGACCTGTCACCTCTCTAGCCCAGACGAGTATGACCGCAGTCCACAGGGTGCCACCCCTCAGCCCAGCCTGACTGCCCTGGGCCCTCTCTGGCCTGAGCAGGAGCCTGGAAGAGGCAGGGACCCTGATTCTTTTACATCACAAAGATCCTGGCAAAGGCTAGCTCTGCAGGGCTCTCGCAGCAACCAATTCAAGGCTCCAAGTGGCGTGAGCTCTACGAGGGGAAAAATCAGAGCAGCTACGCTGCTGCAGGCCCTCCAGTCTCTTGCGTAGGCAAAGGAAGCCGGCCACATGCTTCTCTGAAATGTAGGAGCATGGCCACCTCCCCATGCACAGCATGAAGCATCAGGCACAGGCCCTAGACCAGATTCCTCCCCCGTCGCTGCTCAGGCAGCAGCAGCTGATGGAGAGAATAAATCCTGGACAGCCTGAGATCAGTCCTGAAAAGTGCCTAGTAGTTATACAATCTCCTTTTTACACCTTATTCTTTAGTAATTAGTTTCTGTGTTTGCTTTTTAGTGACAAGACACCTACGGGGGCCACAAGAGCCAGTGGCTTGCTGAGCCTCACTGGCACTTAGCCCAGCCCCTCTGGAGAATAGGCTCTGAGCTGCCCTCAGTGCCAGGGCCTCCACCAATGCCACCTCAGGCCCTGTATCCATGTGGCTTCCACAAACACACCGGAAGGGCACCGATTCCCACCTGAAGGGCTCTCCCCACCCTCCCAAGGGCAGGAAGCCGACTTACAGATACTGCCGCCGCAGGGCCTCGATGTCTGAGTTGATGCTGCTGATCTGGGACCGCTGGCTCTTCTCCAACTCACGCTCCATCTCCTCCCGGTGGGCATTCTTCATGGCTTCGATAGCTGCAGGCAAGGGCACAGGCGTCAGCACTAAGGCTGGGTGGCCAGACAGACAGATGTGACAGTTCCCCGCAGCTAATGCTTCACCTATCGGCAGTCGGGCTGGCCTCTCCCAAGACCCATTCTCAGGGTGGATGCAGGTACATTTGTTCTTTTGATGTTAAATGAACACCAAAGAGATTAAATAAATGTTAATTCAAGCCTGAGTTTACAACCCAAGCAAGCTTCCAGGTTAGTGTATTTCTTCCTGGGTACTAGGATAATAGACCACCGTAAAGTACAATGACATAAAGAGAGGACAACTCGAAACCAAGGGCACTGTGATTTCTCAGAAAGAGCGCACCGGCTCTGTGACAAAGCTCTTTTGCCAGGTAGAAGCTACAAAATCTTTGTGCTCTGATGTTACAGGCAACTCTGGGCAGAGGTCAAAAGCCCCTAATGGGACTGAGGAAGCTGTGATAGCCGCTCACAGAGAGCTGGAGGGCTGGCTCTAGGCTTGCAAGATCTGAAAGAGCTCCTTACACCAGCCTTTTATGCAGAGAGAATTGTCAAAGAATTATTTTCTTGGGGGATCCAAGATAGTGGCAGAGTAGATGCAAGCTACTTCACATCCTCCCTGGTCCAAACTGGAATTATAATTAAATTACAGAACAATAAACCTGAATAACCAACTGAAAACTAGCTGAACAGAAGTCTCATAACCAAGGATTTACACGAGAAACCATGTCAGGCTCGCAGGAAGGGCAGAGACGCAAAAAAGGTGGGCCTGCTCACATGTGTGGCCACTGAGAATCGAAGGGCTATCTCAGCTGTAGAGGTCCCTCTGAGGAGTACCTCATGGGCACTGAGGGCAGCTCAGAGCCTTTTTCCCAGAGGGGCTGAGTGCTAGGGAGGGTCAGCAACCCCATGCCAGGCTC
This sequence comes from Myotis daubentonii, assembly GCF_963259705.1. Taxonomy (NCBI): domain Eukaryota; kingdom Metazoa; phylum Chordata; class Mammalia; order Chiroptera; family Vespertilionidae; genus Myotis; species Myotis daubentonii. Next base: position 3,031,159 of record NC_081855.1, on the reverse strand, counting down.
CCCTGTACAGACCAGGAAGAGGGGCCCACATAAAACCTGGCTATGAAAATCAGTTGGGACTCTGTCTTCCAGGGAGAGAAAAGAGCCCATTAGAAACCCAGGCATCCTCTCCAAGAGCCAGTACACACAGCTTACAGAAGCCATCTTTCCTGGGTGGACACTCCCCTCCATACAGCCTGGGGGAGTGCACGAACCCATTCCCCAGACTCCCTGTCCTGCAGAGCTCATGCCTGCAGAAGAGTCAGCTAGTTGTGGCCAGCCTGGCCTCGGTGCCGACTCTCCTGGTGGCCAGACTGCCCTGACACTGACATGCAGCAGAGTCCCTCCCTCCCAAAGGCCCCAGAACAAACACACCGGACCATGCAGAGGGAGATCTTGGCAAACAAAAGATGTTGCTGGGGCAAATCCTGCTGTGTGGGGCCAGCCCACGCACAGTAGCTGGTACACTGTGGTTGGGGTTGATCCTCATAGCCAGCCCAAGGGTCAATTCCACCCATGAATGGGCCAACAATAATCCAAGACTCAACTGCAACAGGAAGGCCCACGTATTCCATAAAAGGCACATTTCTGGAGCACCTAGATCAGGTAACCAGGGAGACGATGCCATTGAGCCCCACAGGGCACCTGCTATGTAAGGCCACCATACCAACCGCAAGGCCTAGCAGATTAACCCAACACACAAACAACATAAAATATAGAACGGCGGTTGCCAATCTTTCGGATCTCACGGACCACCAGTGGTCTGTGGACCCCTGGATGGCAACCGCTGATATAGAAAACCAGCCAAAGGGGAGACAAAGAAACATGCCCCAGTAAAATAACAGGAGAAATCTCCAGGCAAAAAAACAAAACAAAAACAAACTATAAAGAAATGGAGATAAGCAATCTACCAGATAAAGAGTTCAAAACAATGGTTATAAAGATGCTCAAAGAACCTAGGGGAAGAATGGATGAACTCAGTGAGAACTTAAAGAGATAGCAAACATAAAAAAGGATGTAGAAATCATGAAATTGAAGCAGGCAGAAGTGAAGAATATAATATCTAAAATGAAGAATATACTAGAAGGAATCAATAGCAGGTTAGATGAAGCAAAGGACCAAATCAGCAATTTGAAAGACAAGGTAGCAGAAAACATTCAAACAAAACAACAAAAAATGAGGATAGTTTAAGGAACCTCTGCGACAACAACAAGCATAATAACATTTGTATCATGGGGGTACCAGAATAACAAGGGAGAGAGCAAGGCATTGAGAACCTATTTGAAGAAATAAAGATGGAAAACTTCTCTAACTTGGTGAAAGAAAATGTCACGCAAGTACAGGAAGCACAGAGAGTCCCAACCAAGATGAAGCCACAGAGGCCCACACCAAGACATATCATAATTAAAATGGAAAAGGTTAAGACAAAATTAGAGTCCTAAAAGCAGCAAGAGAAAGACAGTTACCTACAAGGGAGTTTCCATAAGACTGTCACCTGATTTCTCAACAGAAACATTTCAGATCAGAAGGGATTACCACAAAATATTCAAAGTGATGAAAAGAAAGGACTTACAACCAAGGCTACTCTACCCAGCAAAGCTAACATTTAAGATTGAAGCAAGATAAACAGCTTCCTAGCCCTACTTGGTTTGGCTCGGTGGATAGAGTGTCAGCCTACAGACTGAAGGGTCACAGGTTTGAGTCTGGTCAAGGGCACATGCCCAGGTTGTGGGCTCAATACCCAGTGGGGGGCTGATTCTCTCTCATCATTGATGTTTCTACCTCTCTCTCCCTCTTCCTTCCTCTCTGCGCCCCATGCAGCCTGCTGTTCGGTCATTTGGTCTCCCCTCACTAACCCCCCTGGCAGCCAGGTCACCCCATGCAGCCTGCTGTTCGGTCATTTGGTCTCCCCTCACTAACCCCCCTGGCAGCCTGGTCACTCCATGCAGCCTGCTGCTTGATCGTATACACACACACACACACACACACACACACACACACACACTCTAGAGGCCCAGTGCACAAAATTCGTGCATGGGGGGTGGGGGTCCCCTCAGCCTAGCCTGCACCCTCTCCAATCCGGGACCCCTTGGGGGATGATATCCCTCTCACAATCTGGGACCACTGGCTCCTAACTGCTCACCTGCCTGCCTGCCTGATCGCCCCTAACTGCCCCCCTTGCTGGCCTGGTCACCCCAAACTGCCCCCACCTTGGCCTAGTGGCCCCCAACTGCCCCTACCCACTGGCCTGGTCTCCCCTAACTGCCCCCCCCCCAGCCCCGCCGGTCTGGTCGCCCCTTACTGCCCCCCCCCCCCGCTGGCCTAGTCACCCCCCCCCCACCAGCCTGGTTGCCCCCAACTGCCCCCCCCCCCCGCCCCGCCAGCCTGGTCGCCCCCAACTGCCCCCCCGTGGGCCTGGTCACCCCACACAGCCTGCTGCTTGGTCATGTGATTGCCCCTCACTAACCCCCCTGCCGGCTTGGTCATTTTACACAGCCTGCTGCTTGGTTATTTGGTCGCCCCTCACTAACCCCCTGCCAGCCTGGTCACCCCACGCAGCCTGTTTGGTCGTCCGTTCGGTTGTGATGGTCCCTTAAGCATATATATATATATATATATACTAGGGGCCCGGTGCACGAAATTCGTGCACTGGGTGTGTGTGTGGGGGGTGTCCCTCAGCCCAGCCTGCCCCCTCTCACATACTGGGAGCCCTCAGGCGTTGACCCCCATCACCCTCCAATCGCAGGATCGGCCCCTTGCCCAGGCCTGATGCCTCAGCCAGAGGCATAGACCCCCATCACACTCCGATCACCTGATCGGCCCCTTGTCCAGGCCTGACGCCTCCGCCAGAGGTGTCAGGCTTGGACAGGAGACCCCCATCTCCCCCCAATCACTGGCTCTGGCCCCCGCCCAGGCCTGAGGCCTCTGGCCCAGGAATCATGCCTGAGCAGGGGACCCCCATCTCCCTCTGATCGCTTGCTCCACCCCCCGCCCAAGCCTGACGCCTCTGACCCAGGCTTCAGGCCTGGGCAAGGGGACCATCATATCCCCCCAATCCCCGACTCAGCCCCCAGCCCAGGCCTGATGCCTCAGCCAGAGGAGTTGACCCTCATCACCCTCCGATCACCAATCACCGGATTGGCCCCTTGACCAGGCCTGAGGCCTCTGGCAGAGGTGTCAGGCCTGGACAGGGGACCCCCAGCTCCCCGCGGTTGCAGGCTCCGCCCCTGCCCAGGCCTAACACCTCTGGCTGAGGCTTCCGGCCCAGGCAGCGGGGACCCGCAGCTGCAGCGGCCCCACGATCGTGGGCTCCGCTTTAGGCCCAGGCAAGGGACCCCTAGCTCCTGGGACTGCCAGCTTCGACCGTGCCCAGCTCCCATCGCTGGCTCCACCCCTACTTCCTGCTATCACTGGCCAGGGCGGAAAAGGCACCTGATTCTCCTATCATGGCTGCCCCCCAGCTCTTAGCTCCCCCCTGGGTTTCCGATCACTGTCAGTGGCAGGGGGCTTCTTCCTGCTTTCCCTTTCGCCTCCCTGCATTGTGCCTACATATGCAAATTAACCGCCATCTTGTTGGCAGTTAACTGCCAATCTTAGTTGGCAGTTAACTGCCAATCTTAGTTGGCAGTTAACTGCCAATCATAGTTGGCAGTTAATTTGCATATAGCCCTGATTAGCCAATGAAAAGGGTATCGTCGTACACCAATTACCATTTTTCTCATACATATATATACACACAAATATACATACATACATACATATATATGTATATATATATACTTCCTAGATGAGAACAAGCTAAAGGAGTTCATTAAACCGTAAGAAATGTCAAAGGGTCTTCTTTAAGAAGAAGAAGAAAAAATAAAGGAACATAGTTATACAGAATAAAATGGAAATGAATATGTACCTATCAATCATCACATTAAGATAGATTAAATGCTCCAATCAAAAGACATAGGATAGCTAAATGGATAAGAAAACAAGACCCATATATATGCTGCCTACAAGAGACTCACCTCAGAATGAAAGATACATAGAAACAAAGTAAAAAGATGAAAAAAGCTATTTCATACAAATGAAAAGCTGGGATAGCAGGACTTATGAAAGACAAAATAGATTTTTAAAACAAAGGCTGAAATAACAAAGAAGGACATTACATAATGATAAAGGGAGCAACCCAACAAGAGGATATAGCCCTTGTAAACATGTATGCATCCAACATAGGAACACCTAAATATGTAAAGCAAATCTTGATGGACAAAAAAGGAGAGATTGACAGTAATATGGTCAGAGTAAGGGAGTTTAACACCCCATTGACATTAATGTATAGATCTTCCCGACAGACACCCCCAAGGTGTCCTTCAACAAGGACAGAAACTACAAATGATACACTAGATGAAATGAATTTAATTGGTAACTTCAGAGCATTTCACTCCAAAGCAGCAGAACATACATTCTTTTCAAGTGCACATGGAGCATTCTCTAGGATGTAAGGACTCAAATTAAGTCTCAATAAATTTAAGAAGACTGCCCTAACCGGTTTGGCTCAGTGGATAGAGCATCACACTGCGGACTCAAGGGTCCCAGGTTCAATTCCGGTCAAGGGCATGTGCCTTGGTTGCGGGCACATCCCCAGTAGGGAGTGTGCAGGAGGCAGCTGATTGATGTTTCTCTCTCATCAATGTTTCTAACTCTCTGTCCCTCTCCCTTCCTCTCTGTAAAAAATCAATAAAATATATTTTTTTAAAAAGAAAAAATTTAAGAAGATTGAAATAATATCAAGTATATCCTCTGATCACAATGATATGAACCTAAAAATCAATTACAAGAAAAAAACTGAAGAAACAAAAAAATCCCCGAAACACCCACAAACACTTGGAGGCTAAATAATTGGCTAATAAACAATGAACAGGTTAACAATAAGATCAAGAAAGAAATCAAAAGATACCCTGAGACAAATGAGAATGAAAACAACAACCCCAAAGCTATGGTGCACAGTGAATCCAGTTATAACAGGGAAATTCACAGAGCCTAAAAACAAAACAAAAAAAACCAAGCAAAACAATGCAAAAGATTGATAAATACAGATGACATATTATAGAAGTGTATACTGAAAACCTGTATAACTTTTTTTCTTTTAAAAATATATTTTTATTGATTTCAGAGGAAAAGGGAGAGTAGGAGAGAGATAGAAACATAAATAATGAGACAGAATCATCAATTGGCTGTCTTATGAATGTCCCCATGGGGACATTCCCTGGGGATTGAGACTGCAACCTGGGTACATGCTCTGATTGGGAATCAAACCCTGACCTCTGGCTCATTGGTTGATGCTCAACCACTGAGCAACACTGGCCAGACTATATAATTTTATTAACCAACTAGAGGCCCGGTGCATGAAATTCGTGCACTGGGCCGGGGGGGGGGGGGCGGGGGCGGGAGCGGGCGGTGCGGTCCCCTCGGCCTGGCTTGTGCTCTCTCGTAGTCTGGGACTCCTTGGGGGATGTCCCTGGGGGGATCAGGCCTAAGCCAGCAGTCAGACATCCCTCTTGCAATCCAGGGCTCTCGCAATCTGGGACCCCTAGCTCCTTAGTGTCCGCCTGCAGCGGAGCTGCCGCTATGCTCGCCAACCATGAGCCCAGCTTCTGGCTGAGCGGCGCTCCCCCTGTGGGAGTGCACTGACCACCAGGGGGCAGCTCCTGCGTTGAGTGTCTTCTCCTTGGTGGTCAGTGCATGTTATAGTGACTGGTTGTTCCGCCAGTCATTCTGCAGCTCGATTTGCATATTAGGGTTTTATTATATAGGATGTTATCCCAATACATTCAATAATAATAAAAAAAGGATCAATGAAACCAAGAGCTGGTTCTATGAACTGATAAACAGGATTGATAAACCTTTAGCCAGATTCATCATGAAAAAGAGACGACCCAAATAAAATCAGGAATGAAAGAGAAGTAACAAATGACACCCAAGAAAAGCAAAGGATTATAAAAAGGTATTACAAATAAATGCATGCCAAAAAATGGGACAATCTGGAAGAAATGGACTAATTCCTAGAAAGATACAATCTGTCAACAATGAATCAAGAAGAAACACAAAATCTGAACAGACTGATTACAACTAATGAAATGGAAGCTGTAATCAAATAAAAGCCCTGGACCGGATGGCTTCACAGATGAATCTTACCAAATAATCCAAGAAGAACTAACACCTATCCTTAAACTATTTCAAAAAATATAAGAGGAGGGTCCTGGCTGGTAAGAGCGTTGGCCCCCACACCGAAGGGTTGTGGGTTCGATTCCTGGTCAAGACACGTACCTGGGTTGCGGGTTCACTCTTGTCCCTAGTCAGGTGCATATGGAAGGCAAACAGTCGATGTCTCTCTTTCAGATCGATGTTTTTTTCTCTCTCTCTCCCCACCCCCATACCCCACCTTTCCACTCTCTGAAAAGCAATGGAAAAATATCCTCAGGTGAGGATTAAGAAAAAAAAAGGCAAGAGGAAGGAAGATTCCCAAGCTTATTTTATGAGGCTAGCATTACCCTAATTCCAAAGCCAGATAAAGACACTAAAAAGAAAGAAAATAATACATCAACATCCCTAATGAACATAGATGCAAAAATTCTCAACCAAATATGAACAAACCAGATCCAGCAACACATTAAAATTATCATACACTATGATCAAGTGTGATTTATTCCTGTGATGCAAGGTTGGTACAATATCCACAATTAACATGATATGCCATATAAACAAAACAAATAATAATCACACAATGATCTCAATAGATGAAGAAAAAGCATTTGACTAAATCCAGCATCCATTTATGATAAGAAACTCTCAGCAGGGAGAAACCAAGATGGTGGCATAGGTAAACACTGGAAATTGCTTCCTCACACAACCACTTCAAAAATACAACTAAAAGACAAAACCAACATCATCCAGAACCACAGGAAGGCTGGCTGAGTGGAAATTCTAACTAGAAGGAAAGAGAAAAGCACATTGAGACTCAGAGGAGGTTCGGAAGTAAAGTGCAGAGGTACGGAGGCGCACGCGCTATAAGGGCTGGCAACTGAGGACACGGTTGTCTTTTTCAATCGGGAGGGAGTCTCACGCTCCCAACGGCTCTGAACTCCAGTTCCGGGCGAGTCTCTGGGGACCCAGACTCATATGGGTAGAAACTGGACTGTCTGGCATCGGTCGGAACTCGAGGGCGGCTTTCTCTCTGGGCGGGGGGGGGGGGGGGGGGTGCTTGCAGCCATTACCATGAGACACTGAGACCCGGGGCCTCTTAGGGCAGGGCTGAGGATCAGCCATAGCTGTTTGCTCCACCCTGTTGATTCCCTGAGACCCCGCCCCACCCAAGCTGGGTGCAGAGGCTTTTGCATATAAATGGCCTGGCCCTCTGCAATCTAAAATTACCTAACAAACTGCAGCTGGGCCAGAGAGACCCAGAACTTCCAAAAGAAGGCCCAAGGCCCCACAGCAGCTTGCACTGCTTCACAGCTGGGCCTCATCTGGGCACCTCCAAACCCCAAACAAAGAGGAGGAATCTGCAGATCTCTTCATAGCTCCTGCTGGGTAGCCTCAGGCAGAGGCTAAATTAGCACCTCCTTAGAGATCCAAGAGCCAGTATACCCAATGGTCAGAGTGGGACCATCCAGATTACAACTCCTCAGATCCATAAGGGACACACTCAGGGGGCAGACTCGGTGAGCACCAAAGCCCCACTGAAGCAAGTCTTGCCCCAGAAGGGTGTCTCCAGCACAGAAGTTCTCCCACTGTAGGCACAGCTGATTCTGACAGTCAATTGGCCTGGAGGTCAATTCCTCCCAGTGATGCCTACAAAAATCAAGGCTTAACTACAAGATTGTGCACAAAGCCCACAAAGGGGTGCACCAAGAGTGTCCACCTCAGGTAATTGGGGAGGCTGAGCCATTGGGCCCTATAGGACACCTAGCACACAAAGCCACTCTATCAACACAGGGAAGCAGCCAAAATGCAGAGACAACTAAACAGGTCACAAATAACAGAAATGGAGGAAAGCAAACTACTGGATATAGAGTTCAAAACCACACATAAGGTTTTTCAAGAATTTTCTAGAAACCGCCGATAAACTTAGTGAGACCCTCAAGAAATCTAGTGATATCCTCGAGGATATGAAAAAGGACCAACTAGAAATTAAGCATACACTGACCAAAATAAAGAATATTATACAGAGTTCCAACAGCAGACTAGAGGATCGCAAGAATCAAGTCAAAGATTTGAAATACGAAGAAGCAAAAAACACCCAACCGGAAAAACAAAAAGAAAAAAGAATCCAAAAATGCAAAGATAGTGTAAGGAGCCTCTGGGATAACTTCAAGCGTACCAACATCCAAATATTGGGGTGCCAGAAGATGAGAGAGAGCAAGATATTGAAAACCTATTTGAAGCAATAATGACAGAAAACTTCCCCTACCTGGTGAAAGAAATAGACTTACAAGTCCAGGAAGCGCAGAGAACCCCAAACAAAAGGAATCCAAAGAGGACCACACCAAGACACATCATAATTAAAATGCCAAGAGCAAAAGACAAAGGGAGAATCTTAAAAGCAGCAAGACAAAGGAAGTCAATTACCTACAAGGGAGTACCCATACAACTGTCAGCTGATGTCTCAATAGAAACTATGCAGGCCAGAAGGGAGTGGCAAGAAATATTCAAAGTGATGAATGCCAAGAACCTACAACCAAGATTACTTTATCCAGCAAAGCTATCATTCAGAATTGAAGGTCAGATAAAGAGCTTCACAGATAAGGAAAAGCTAAAGGAGTTCATCACCACCAAACCAGTGTTATATGAAATGCTGAAAGGTATCCTTTAAGAAGAGGAAGAAGAAGAAAAAGGTAAAGATACAAATTATGAACAACAAATACACATCTATCAACAAGTGAATCTAAAAATCAAGTGAATAAATAATCTGATGAACAGAATAAATTGGTGAATATAATAGAATCAGGGGCATAGAAAGGGAATGGACTGACTATTCTCGGGGTGGGGGGGCAAGGTGTGAGGGGGGTGCAGGAAGAGACTGGACAAAAATCGTACACCTATGGATGAGGACAGTGGGGGGCGGGTAAGGGCAGAGGGTGGGGTGGGAACCCGGTGGAGGGGAGCTATGGGGGGAAAAAAGAGGAACAACGGTAATAATCTCAACAATAAAGATTTAATTTAAAAAAAAAAGAAACTCTCAGCAAAGTGAAAATAGAGAGAACATACCTCATCATAATAAAGGTCATAAATGACTAAACCATAATTAATATCATATTCACTGGGGAAAAATTAAAGCATTTCCCTTAACATCAGGCTCAAGACAGGGGTGTCTGCTTTCACCACTCTTATTTAACATAGTACCAGAAGTCCTAGCCACAGCAATCAGACAAGAAGAAATAAAAGGTCTACGGCCATACCACCCTGAACGTGCCCGATGTCGTCTGATCTTGGAAGCTAAGCAGGGTCGGGCTTGGTTAGTACTTGGATGGGAGAAATAAAAGGCATTCAAGTTGGAAAGGAAAAACTAAAACTGCCATTATTTGCAGATGAGATGATATTGTATATAGAGAACCATAAAGATCCCACCAAAAAGTTACTAGAAGTATAAATGAATTTAGTAAAGTAGCAAGATACAAAAAGAATCAGAAATTGGTTGCATTTTCATATACCAATAATGAACTATCAGAAAGGGCAACTAAAACAACAAACTCATTTACAATTACATTAAAAACAACAACAACCCAGGAATAAATTTAACCAAGGAGGCAAAAGACCTGTAGTTGGAAAGTTATAAGGTACTTAAGAAAAAAACTGAAGATACAAATGAATGGAAGCATATATACACTGTGCTAATGGATAAGAAAAATTAACATCATTAAAATATCCATATTACCCAAAGCAATATATAGATTCAATGTAATTCCTATGAAAATACCAATGGTGTATTCCACAGAACTAGAAAAAATGATCCAAAATATATATGGAAGCACAAAAGACCCTGAACCACAGCAATCTTAAGAACACAGAGGTATGACAATACCTAATATCAATCTATATACTATAAGGCCATAGTAATCACAACAGCATACCGCTGGCATAAAATCAAACATATAGATTAATGGAACAGAATAGAGAGAGCAGTTATAAGCCCAAGCCTATAAGGTCAATTAATATTTTACAAAAAAGGCAAAAAATTTAATGGGTAAAGATAGTCTATTCAATAAAAGGTGTTGGGAAAATTGGACAGATACATGCAAAAAATAAAACTAGACCATCTTCTAGTGGTCTAGTTTCTAGAAGAAAACATAGGCAGTAAAATCTCTGACATTTTTCTTAGCAATATTTTTTTTCTGGGAAACAAAATAAAAAATAAACAAATGGAACCTTAACAAACTAAAAACTTTTTTGTACAGCAAAGGAAATCATCAAAAAAATGAAAAGACAACCCTGGCTCTGGTTAAGATGGTGGTATAGGAAAATACTACACTTGGAACCTCCTATAACCACATCAAAATTACAACTAAACTACAGAACAACCATTATTTAGAACAGTCTGAAATCTAGCTGAACAGAAGTCTATAACTAAGGATATACAAAAGAACCCACATTGAGACTGGTAGTGGGGACACAGATGTGGAACAAACTGGTCCCACACCCACGTTACAAATTGGGAGGGATATCTCGGCTGCTGAGGTCCATTCTGAGGAGCCAGGGGACCCAGGCCCACACCAGGCCCCCAGCCCAGGGTTCCAGTGCCATGAAAATAAGTTGTCATGACTTGTGGCTATACCAACCAGCAGAGATTGTGGCTGTGAAAGAGAGCTGCTGGAATTCCAGGTGTTCCTTTTAAAGGGTCGGTACAGACTTACTAGAACTCAGTGGCTCTAAGCTCCAGTTCTGGGACAGCAGTTCGAAAGGTGCCAGGGACATATGGAGAGGAACTGAATTGTCTAAGATCAGGGCGAGTACTGGTGGGACAGTTTCCTCTCACACAGTGTGCTGGCAGAGGCCACTGTTATTTTGCTTAGCCCTTCCACCACAGAGCTGAAAGGCAGGCGCCATATCTGAGTCTCCATCAACCTGGATAACACCGCTTGCTCAGCCCTGGTGATTCCCTGAAACCCCGCACCACCCAACTTGAAGGCCCACCAAAGCTGTTTCCAGTGGCTTTTCCATACAAACAATCTGTCTTGGCTCATGCTTCCGAATTTCCTAAAATCTCTCAAATAAGCAGCATCTGGTATCTGCATATTCTACCTCTTGCTACATGGCCCTAGACTAGCATTAGCACCATGGAACCTTGGTTCTCAACTTGGCCTCTCCCTGGCACTTCCAAGTCCAGCACAAGTAACAAGACATCTTCAGATTGCTTTGTAATACATGCTGGGTGGCCCTGAGTAGGACAAAGATGGCAGCTGACTTTGGCCAGCACCTCGCAGGAGAACCCAGAACCAGCAGACTTGGTGGACAGCTTCAGATCCAACCACCTCCACAAATGACATACTCAAGGGGTGAACCTGGAAGGTACCTGAGCCTTGCTGAAGTGAGTTTTGCTCCAGGTGGGCTGAACCCTACCCAGAAGATCCTCCACAGTGGTCACGGGCAGTCCTGCAGCCCATTGGCCTGGGTGTAAACCCCTCCCCACTGATGTCCCAAAAGCAATCAAAGCTCAATGACAATAGGAGGTTTAATATAGACCAGGGGTGGGCAACCCCTGGCACGCATGCCAAACATGGCACGTCAGTAACTTTTGCTGGCACGTGAAACCCTCTCTTATAATCTTCCATTTACAATTTTTTTCTTAATATTGACTTTTTTATTTTTCAGATAAATTCAGTGTAGGTGCATCTTAGATAAATAAATAATTTTACATAACAAGTTATCTTAAAGACCATAGACATGGATTGACGAGAGAGGGGAAGAGCAATTTCTATGCCTCTGCCTTAACTCTCCCTGCCTTCCTAGATCCGACCAGTGTTTTGGTTTCATCCACATACGCTTGTGAATCTTTGTTCTTAGTGATGAATTTTGTTAAGTCTCATAATAAGAGTAGCCTGACGGATGAAAGCAGTAGCTCGTGCATACCTCTGAAGGTTGAAGGTCATGACATATAAACCTGATGTAAAATCTCTGTCATCAGTGATGCAGCAGCAAAAGTCCCACTGATAACATCAAATGGACTCCATCAGTGTATGTATACATTAAAAAGTAAATGTATTTTTCATCATCATATACAGTGGGGCCTTGACTTACGAGTTTAATTGTTCCGTGACGGAACTCGTAACTCAAATTACTCGTATGTCAAATCAATTTTCACCATCACAATGAATTGAAATGCCATTAATCCGTTCCGGACAACCAAAAAACACCGCAATTGTTTTGTTAAATGTTTTTAAATAAGAAAAATGTATTTAAAAATAATGAATATTGTATAAAAACACAATACCGAACAATAGAATGTAGTGCAATAAACTTGTTTTATTAAGTTTAATGTACAGCATTTACCTTGGAGATCAAACGACTTAAAGATGCTGATGGAGTTGGAGGAGAAAGGCTGAACAGAATAACTGAATAACTGAATCTTATTTGCTGATTTTTGCCCTTTTCGCCACGCTTTCATCACTTTCATCTACAGGAGTTTTCGATAAAAACCTGTCCAATGAGATCTGTTTCATCCTCCCTTTCAGAATATTTCTGAAATGAGTTAGGCAAGTGTCATTAAATAGCTCCATCGCATGCCCAGTTGCAATTTTTTCTGGGTGTTTCTTTTGAATAAAGTCTGAAAGTTCCTCCCACATTCCCAACATTTCCTTTATCTCACTTATAGCAATAACCTCCTCCTCCTCCTCCTCCTCCTCCTCCGTGTCATCTATTTCCTGCAAAACCTCCGTGTGCTGCTGCGCCTGTAGCTCCTTTAGCTTCTGCGCTGTCAGTTCCTCGGAGTGCTCCTCGATGAGCTCGTTGATGTCACCTTCCTTTATATCAGTGCTCGCTGCCTCACCATGTCTGACAACGGAGTGAATGCCGGTCCTCTTTTTAAAATTTTTGAACCAGCCCCGACTGGCTTTAAACGGCTCTCCCGATGCCTCGTCCATTGAAGTGCCTGGGGTCTGCTGCAGCAAATCAGCGTAAATAGCTCGTGCCTTATCGCAGATTATAGCCTTCGTCACGGTATCTCCTGCGAGCTGCTTCTCCGCTAACCACACCATCAGCAGCTTCTCCATATTTTCATGGGTAGATGTCCGCTGTTGAGAAGTTATTTTAACGCCCTTGGCTGGAGTTGCAGCCTGTATCGACTCCTCCTGCTCCAGTGTGGTGCAGGTCGTAGAAGTGCTGCGCTCGTACCGCTTCGCCAAGTCGCTTACATGCACACCTTGGTCATGTTTTTCGATAATTTCTTTCTTTAATTCAATGCACACCATCCGCTGCTTCTTCTCAGCACTGTCCTTCGCACTTACTTTCTTCAGATCCATGGTTGAAAAAACGAAGTTTTGCAAAATAACTGCAAGCACAAATGCGAGCACAACACTGATGCTTCAACTAAGAGCTAACCGCTTAAAGTGAACGAGTGAGACACGTGATGCTGGGCTGATGTTGTGGCGTTCACTGTGACGTTCGCTGTGCCAACTAACGGTGGGGTATCTGAAGCTGGCTCGTAACCCGAATTTTAGCTCACAACTCAAAGCAAAAAATCGGCCGAGAGACGGCTCGTATCTCAAAAAACTAGTTAGTCGGGACACTCGTAAGTCAAGGCCCCACTGTACTGTGTTTTTGTCGCTTGAATGAATTTTATTATTTCTTCAAGGTTCTTCACATACATACACCTTAAGAGATATCAAGTAGGCGTAACATGTTCTCAAAAAATTAGGGTTGGCACGCACAAGAATTTTGAGTCAGAGATTTTGCTGGTTTTGGCACGCACTCACAAAAAGGTTGCCCACCCCTGATATAGACCATACAGGTAACTGGGGATGCAATGACACTGGGCCCCACAGAACACATACTATATAAGGCCACTCAACCGAGACTAGGAGATGTGGCAGCTCTATGTAATACATAGAAACAAACACCGGGAGGACGCCAAAATAAAGAGACAAAGAAACATGTCCCAAAAGAAAGAACAGAACAAAAATGGAAAAAGAACTTAATAAGGTGGAGACAAATAATTTACCAGATACAGAATTCTAAAAACCCTAGTGATAAGGATGCTCAATGACCTTAGAGAAAGAGTAGATGAACTTAGTGAGAACTTCAACAAGGTCAGAGGAAACATAAAAATGAAGACAGAAAACATAAAAAAGAACCAGTCAGAAATGAAGAATGTAACAACTGAAATGAAGAATAATTTACAGGGAATCAACAATAGAGCAGATGAAGCTGAGGATCAAATCAGCGACTGGACTATAAGGAGTCAGAAAACATTAATCATAAAAGCAAACAGAAAAAGAAATCCAAAAAGATGAGGCTACTATAAGAAGCCTCAGGGACAACATCAAGCATACATTGCATCATGGGGGTTCCAGAAGGAGAGAGAGATAGCAAACAATGGAAAACCTATTTGAAAAAAAATGAGAGGAAACTTCCCTAACCTGGTGAAGAAAATAGGCAACGAAGTCTAGGAACCTTGAGAGTCCTAAACAAGATGAACCCATTGAGGACCAGACCAAGATATCTCATAATTAAAATGCCAGTTGTTAAAGACAAAGAAAGAATCCTAAAAGCAGCAAAGGAAAAACAGTTACTTTCAAGAGAGCTCCCATAAGACTTTCAGTTAACTTCTCAACAGAAACTTTGCAGGCCAGAAAGGACTGGCATGAAAAGCAAGGACCTACAAACAACCAAAACTGCTCTACCCAGCAAAGCTATCATTTGGAATCAAAGGACACATAAAGAGCTTCCAGGACAAGAAAAAGTTAAAGGAATTCACCACCACTAAACCAGTACTATAAGGAATATTAAAGGGTCTTCTTTAAGAAAAAGGAAAAAGATAAAAAAATCTCAAAAAAAAAAAAAAGATAAAAAAATCTCTCTATATAAAAGCCTAAGTGACCGGAAGACTGGACGACCAACTGGTAGCTATGATGCGCACTGACCACCAGGGGGCAGAAACTCAACGCAGGAGCTGCCCTTGGTGGTCAGTGTGCTCCCACAGCGGGAGTGCCACTCAGCTGACCAACAGGCACCAGATACCATGCTGTGGGGGCGTGAGCCTCTCCTGCGGACACTCCCCCTGAGTGCCCTTCCCCCATCTGGACCAGGACCGGCATCAGGACTGACTGGGCGCGAGCCTGCGCTGCTTCTCAGTCATGGGTGTGCTGGTATTGCCTTAGGACGGGTGCGCGGAGAAGCAGCGAGCCTACTGAGTGGCGGTGGCGGTAGGCGCAGTGGGGCCTGGGATGAGCAGGAGTGGTGCTGCGCCCGGCCTGGGCCCCTCCCCTGCTGTGTGCCGCTTTGCGCACTACTTTGTGCTGTGCGGGATCAACACAGACAGCGGGCTGGAGCCTGACAAGCTGGCAGGTAAAGCTGGGCTGCGGTGGGGCGGAGGTCCACTGATCCCTGCAGGCCAGGCTGAGGGACCCCACCAAGGGGCCTCTAGTCAACACTAATAAAAGAGAAAAATGGTAATTGGCGTACGAGCTACCCTTTTCATTGGCTAATCAGGGCTATATGCAAATTAACTGTCAACTAAGATTGGCAGTTAACTGCCAACAAGATGGTGGTTAATTTGCATACGTAGGCACAATGCAGGGAGGCGAAAGGGAAAGCAGGAAGAAGCCCCCTGCCACTGACAGTGATTGGAAACCCAGGGGGGAGCTAAGAGCGGGGGGCAGGGCAAAGGCGGCCCCAGGGCCGCCTTTGCCCTGCCCCCCAGCCATGATCGGAGAATCAGGCGCCTTTGCCGCCCTGGCCAGTGATAGCAGGAAGTAGGGGTGGAGCCAGCAATGGGAGCTGGGCACAGTCAAAGCTGGCAGTCCCAGGAGCTAGGGGTCCCTTGCCTGGGCCTAAAGCGAAGCCGACAATCACGGGGCTGCTGCAGCTGCGGGTCCCCGCTGCCCGGGCCGGACGCCTCAGCCAGAGACATCCTGCAGGGGCAGGGGCGGAGCCCACGCAATCGCGGCGCCCCCGCTGCCACTGCAGGTCCCAGCTGCCCGGGCCGGACGCCTAGGCCAGAGGCGTCAGGCCTGGGCAAGGGGCCGATCCTGCGATTGGAGGGTGATGGGGGTCAACGCCTGAGGGCTTCCCAGTATGTGAGAGGGGGCAGGCTGGGCTGAGGGACACTCTCCCGCCCCCCCCCCACACCCAGTGCACGAATTTCGTGCACCGGGCCCCTAGTATAAATATAAAATGGTAATAAGCACCTATCTATTAGTAACTACTTTAAATGCAAATTGATTAAATTCTCCAATCAAAAGAAATACAGTGGCTGAATGGATAAAACAGGACCTTGACATATGCTATCTATAAGAGACTTAAAAGACAAACATGCAAACTGAAAGTAAGGGAATGAAAAAGATATTTTGAGAGAAGGAAGATGGCGGCCAGCAGGATGACAGTGAGGGAGAGAGTGTGAGTGAGCGAAAGGGGAGTGTGTGGATGTGTGGGGGGTATGTGTGTGTGTGAGGGAGGGACAGTTAGATTTTGCAGGACTTCTGGGGGCTGGCGGACCAGGCTCCCCTATCTGTGTAGCCTCTGCTACCGCTGCAATCTCTGCCCAGGTGCCGCGTCTGAGTGTGAACAACCAAGTCTTATGCAGCTACCCTGGGAGCCAAGCCTTACACAGCAACCCTGGGCTCCCCGTCCACGTGATGCAAATAGCCAAGCCTTATGCAGCAACCCCGGACGCTACAACTGCACTAACCGCCGCCAAGCCCCAGGTGATGCAACTGAGCACGAGCAGCCAAGTCCTACGCAGCAACCCCTGGTGCCTCACGCAGCAACCCCGGACACTAGCCACTGCTAAGCCTGATGCAGCAACCCTGGGTGCTGCAACCGAGCATGAGCAGCCAAGCCCTATGCAGCAACACCAGGTGCCTCATGCAGCAACCATGGGTGCCACAACCGTGCGAATTGCTGCCAAGCCCAACACTTCAACTCCAGGCCTGGTGACCGTGTGACCCACTGCCAAGTCTGCCGGTGCAGTCACAGTCCCAGTGCGACTTGATGCCTAGATCCTTCAGTGAGAGCAAAAATGGGGAGACAAAGAAACAACCCCAAAGGAAACAAAAGGAGGTAGCACCAGAAAAGGAACTAAATCATTGGTTCTCAACCTGTGGGTCGTGACCCCTTTACGGTCGAACGACCCTCTCACAGGGGTCGCCTAAGACCATCCTGCATATCAGATATTTACATTACAATTCATAACAGTAGCAACATTATAGTTATGAAGTAGCAATGAAAATAATTTTATGGTTGGGTCACAACATGAGGAACTGTATTTAAAGGGCTGAACTGAATGAAACCGAGGCATGCAATTTGTCAGAAAAAGAATTCAGAATAAGGTTCATACAGTTCATAAACCAGATGGATGAGAAAATCAACAATTTATGTAAGAATAAAGAAGAAATAAAGTTATATAGCGGCAATAAAAAACACTATGGAAGGTTTCAACAGTAGACTAAAAGAAGCGGAGGACCAAATTAGTGAATTAAAAGACAGGCAGCAAAACACAACCAATCTGAACTTCAATTGGAGAAAAAAATTAAAAGGCAAGAAGAGCCTAAGGGAGCTTTGGGACAACTTAAATGAAACAACATGCATATAATATGGGTGCCAGAACGACAAGAAGAAGAGCAAGGGTTAGAAAACCCACTTGAAGAAATAATGTCAGAAAACTTCCCTGATTTGGGGAAGGAGAAAGTCACACAAACACAGAGTCCTAAACAAGATGAACCCAAAAAGACCCACACCAAGACACGTTGTAATTACTATGGCAACTGTTAATGATAAAGAGAATCTTTAAAGGCTGCAAGAGAGAGACAGAGAGTTACCTACAAAAGATCTCCCATTAGATTATCAAATGATTTCTCAACAGAAACGCATCAGGCCAGAAGGGAATGGAAGGAAGTATACAAAGTGATGCATGGCAGGGGACTGAGTCCAAGAATAAATACTCTATCCAGCAAGGCTATCATTCAAAATTGAAGGGGAAATCAGGAGCTTCACACACAAAAAAAGCCTAAGGGAGTTTATCACTACCAAGCCAGCAATGCAAGAAATGATAAAGGGACTGCTGTAAAAAGAAGAAATAAAAAGGGAAGAAGGAACACAGGCGCAAAAAATAAAAATGGCTATAAACAAGTACCTATCAATAATAACCTTAAATGTAAATAGATTGAATGCTCCAATCAAAAGACATTGAGTGGCTGAATGGATAAGAAAACATGACCCATATACATGCTGTCTACAAGAGACCCACCTCAGAGCAAGGGATGCACACAGACTGAGAGTGAAGGGATGGGAAAAATATCTTTCAGGCAATATTTATATTGGACAAAATAGACCTCAAAGTGAAGGCCATAACAAGAGATAAGGAAGGCCACTTCATAATACTAAAGTGATTAATACAACAAGAAGATATAATTCTGGTAAACATATATGCACCCAATGCAGGAGCACCCAAATGCATAAAAAAACTTCTGGAAGATATAAAGGGAGAGATCGACAACAATACAATCACGGTAGGGGATTTTAATACCCCACTGACATCACTGGACAAATCCTCTGGACAAAAAACCAGCAAAGAATCAGCAATACTAAATGACTCACTAGACCAGATGGACTTAATTGACATCTTCAGAACATTTCACCCTGGAGCTACGGAGTATACATTGTTCTCAAGTGCACATGGGACATTTTCAAAGATAGACAACATATTGGGTCACAAGCAAAGTCTGTCTAAATTCAGCATCTTCTCAGACCACAATGGCATATTATTAGAAATCAACTACAGTAAAATCAATAAAAACAATTCAAACACTTAGAGGGTGAAGAGCATGCTATTAACATGTTAAGCCCCATGTCAGTCACCAGTGACTGACACTATACTTTCTATCCGGAAGACAAAACAGGCTGGGCGCTTAATGTATTAAACAATGATTGGGTTACCAAAAAGATCAAAGAAGAAATGAAAAACATCCTGAAAATGAATGACCATGAAAACACAACAATCCAAAACCTATGGGACACAGTGAAACAGTCCTAAGAGGGAAGTTCATAGCTCTACAGGTCTACTTCAAAAAAAAGCAAGAAAAAATGGTAATAAATTACCTAACCCTGCAACTTAAAGAATTAGAAAGAGAGCAACAAGAAAAGCCCAGAGTAAGCAGAAGAAAGGAAATAATAAAGATCAGAGTGAAAATAAACAACATAGAGACCAAAAAACAAAACAAAACAATACAAAACATCAATGAAACCTTGAGCCGGTTCTTTGAAAGGATAAACAAGATTGATGAACCTCTAGCCAGACTCACCAAGAAATAAAGAAAGGGGGCTCAAATAAACAAAATCAGAAATGAAAGAGGTGAAGTAACAGCCGATCTCATAGGCATACAGAGGATTGTAAAAAAATACTACAAAAAACTCTACTCCAACAAACTGGACAACCTAGACGAAATGGACATATTTTTAGAAAAATACAAGCTTCCAAAACCTGAATAGGCTGATAACTACTGAAGAAATTCAAACAGTAATCAAAAAACTTCCAGCAAACAAAAGCCCTGGACCAGATGGCTTCACAGGGGAGTTTTATCAAACATTCAAAGAACCAAAACCTATCCTTCTCAGACTATTCCAAAACATTCAAGAGGAAGACACACTTCCAAGCTCTTTCTATGAAGCCAGCATTACCCTAATCCCCAAACCAGATAAAGGCACTACAAAGAAAGAGAATTACAGGGCAATATCCTTGATGAACATAGATGCCAATATCCTCAACAAAATTCTAGCAAATTGGATGCAGCATTACATTATAAAGATCACACACCATGACCAAGAGGGATTTATTCCAGGGGTGCAAGGCTGGTACAATATCTGCATATCAATCAATGTGATATATCACATAAACAAATAAAAAACAAAAATCACATAATCATATCAATTGATGCAGAAAAGGCATTGGACAAAATCCTACATCCTTTCCTGATAAAAAAAACTCTCAGCAAAGTGGGACTAGAGGAATCATACCACAACATAATAAAAGCCTTATATGACAAACCTATAGCCAACATCATACTCAATGGGCAAACACTAAAACCATTTCCCCTGCAAACAGGAACAAGACAAGAATGCCCACTTTCACCACTCCTGTTCGACACAGTACTGGAAGTGCTAGCCATAGCAATCAGACAAGAAGAAAACATAAAAGGCACCCAAATTGGAAAAAAAGAACTAAAATTGTCATTATTCGCAGATGACATAATATTGTACATAGAAAACCCTAAAGACTCCATAAAAAAACTAATAGAATTAATAAATGGATTTGGCAATGTAGCAGGATATAAAATTAACCACCAGAAATCTATAGCTTTTTTATACACCAACTAGAGGCCTGGTGCATGAAATTTGTGCACGGGGAAAGGGGGGCCCTCAGCCCAGCCTGTACCCTCTTGCAATCTGGGACCCCTCGGGGGAATGTCTGCCTGCTGGTTTAGGCCTAATCCTGACATCCCTCTCGCAATCCGGGATCACTAGCTCCTAACTGCTCACCCGCCTGCCTGCCTAATTGCCCCTAACCGCCTCTGTCTTGGCCCCAGGCAACCGGGACCTGGGCTTCCCTCTCTCTGGCCAGCCACAGGCACCTGGGACCTGGGGTGCCCTCCCTTTGGCTGGCCTCAGGTACCCAGGCCCCGGGCCAGCTTTGCCCGGTGTGGCCACAGGTGCCCGGGCCCCGGCTTTGTCAGGAAGGACGTCCGGAAGGTCGTATGGAAGAAGCCTGGTCTAATTAGCATATTACCCTTTTAGTAGTATAGATAATGAACTCACAGAAAGAGAAACTAAAAAAAAAAATCCCATTTACCATTGCAACAAAAAAATTAAGATACCGCCCTAACTGGTTTGGCTCAGTGAATTGAGCGTCGGCCTGCGGACTGAAGGGTCCCAGGTTCGATTCCTGTCAAGGGCATGTACCTTGGTTGTGGGCACATCCCCAGTAGTGGGTGTACAGGAGGCAGCTGATCGATGTTTCTCTCTCATCGATGTTTCTAACTCTCTATCCCTCTCCCTTCCTCTCTGTTAAAAATCAATAAAATATATTTTTTAAAAATTAAGATACCTAGAAATAAATTTATAACAAAGGAGGTAAAGACCTGTACTCAGAAAATTACAGGACACTGAAAAAAGAGATAGAAGAAGATATAAACAAATGGAAGAATATACCATGTTCATGGATTGGTAGAATCAACACCATTAAAATGTCCATACTACCCAAAACAATCTATAGATTCAATGCACTCCTCATTAAAATACCAACGGCAAATTTCAAAGACCTAGAACAAACTCTCCAAAAATTCATCAGGAATAAAAAAAGATCCCGAATAGCTGCAGCAATCTTGAAAAAGAAGAACAAAGTTGGAGGGACCACAATACCAGATATCAAGCTGTACTAAAAAGCCACTGTTCTCAAAACTGCCTGGTACTGGCACAAGAACAGACATATAGACCAATGGAACAGAACAGAGAACCCAGAAATCAACCCAAGCCATTACGCTCAATTAATATTTGCCAAAGGAGGTAAGAGCATACAATGGAGTCAAGACAGTCTCTTCAATAAATGGTGTTGGGAAAACTGGACAGATACATGCAAAAAAAAAAAAAAAAGAAACTAGACCACCAACTTACACCATACATAAAAATAAACTCAAAATGGAGAAAGGACTTAAACTTAAGATAAGAAACCATAAAAATCTTAGAAGAAGCTATAGGCAGCAAAATAGCAGACATCTGTTGTAGCAATATCTTTACTGCTACAGCCCCTAGGGCAGTGGTCAGCAAACCGCGGCTTGGCAAACCACGGCTCGCGAGCCACATGCGGCTCTTTGGCCCCTTGAGTGTGGCTCTTCCACAAAATACCGGCTCTTCCACAAAATACCGACTTCTGCGCATGGGCCACGAAGTTTCAATCGCACTGTACGTGCGCGCCTGCACGAGATATTTTGTGGAAGAGCCACACTCAAGGGGCCAAAGAGCCACATGTGGCTCGTGAGCAGCGCTTTGCTGACCACGGCCCTAGGGCAATGGAAACTAAGGAGAAAATAAACAAATGGGACTACATCGAAATAAAAAAATTCTGCACAGCAAAAGAAACCATCAACAAAACAACAAGAAAGCCCACTGCATGGGAGAACATGTTTGCCAATGTTATCTCTGATAAGGGTTTAATCTCCAAAATTTATAGGGAACTCATACAACTTAACAAAAAGAAGGTAAACAACCCAATCAAAGAATGGGCAAAGGACCCTAAATAGACTCTTTTCGAAAGAGGACATACAAAAGGCCAAGAGACATATGAAAACATGCTTAAAGTCACTAATCATCGAGAAATGCAAATCAAAACAACAATGAGGTACCATCTCAAACCTGTCAGAATGGCTATCATCAACAAATCAACAAATGATAAGTATTGGCAAGGATGCAGAGAAAAAGGAACCCTCTTGCACTGCTGGTGGGAATGCAGAGTAGTGCAGCCACTGTGGAAAATAGTACAGCATTTCCTCAAAAAATTACAAATGGAACTTCCATTTGACCCAGTAATCCCACTTCTAGGAATATATCTCAAGAAAACAGAAACACCAATCAGAAAGGATAAATGTACCCCTATGTTCATAGCAGCACCATTTGCAATAGCTAAGATTTGGAAACAGTCTAAGTGTCCATCAACAGAGGAGTGGATTAGAAAACTGTGGTACATTTACACAAAGGAATACTATGTTGCTGTAAAAAAGAAGGAATTCTTACCATTTGCAACAGCATAGATGGAACTGGAGAGCATTATTCTGAGCGAAATAAGCCAGTCAGTGAAAGATAAATATCACATGATCTTACTCATTTGTGGAATATAATGAACAACATACACTGATGAACAAAAATAGAGCCAGTCATAGAAGCATCAAACAGACTGTTTAACCTATGAGGGAAGGTGGGGGGTGAGGGGGTAAGAGATCAACCAAAGGACTTGTATGCATGCATATGAGCATAAGCAATGGACACAGACAGTAGGGGGGTGAGGGCATGTGCTGGTGGGTGGAGGTGGCCAGGGAGAGGTCAACAGGGGAAAAAGGAGACTTATGTGATACTTGATTAAACAATAAAGAATTAAAAAAATAGAAAAGATATTTCATGAAAATGGAAAGAAAAAAAAAGCCATGGTAGCAATACTCATACCACATAAAACAGACATTAAGCCCTAACTGGTTTGGCTCAGTGGATAGAGTGTCGGCCTGCAGATAGAAAGGTCCCAGGTTCGATTCCAGTCAAGGGCATGTACCTTGGTTGCAGCACATCCCCAGTGGGGGGTGTACAGGAGGCAGCTGATCGATGTTTCTCTCTCATTGATGTTTCTAACTCTCTATCCCTCTCCCTTCCGCTCTGTAAAAAATCAATAAAATATATTTTAAAAATAAATAAATTAAAATAAAATAGACATTAAGACAAGAGAAAACAAAGAACCCTGCAGTTCCAATTCTGTGTTCTGCCGGGAGCCGGTCCATCCTTGCTGTTTCAAGGGACCTGGCATATATGGCATACGGTTCTTAATATGTTTGCTCACCTTCTTGGCACTATGTGTTTTAACCAAGGTCTCCTCTCTGAGAAAGGTTGTTTCCCCAGGTAGGGATTTTCCCCGGAAGTTAGGGAGGGAATAAAACCCCTCAACTAAGTGCCAGGCGGGTAATTAATCACTTTAACTACGAACAATCATGCTTAAGCTACATAATCTTTACTCCCTGGAATGGAGATAAGAAACGCCCTAACCTTTGTAATAGAGATTGATAGGATTGAATCAACTGGTATAAATACAGATGTAACAAGACAGAAAAAGACAGAATCAAGAAGACAGAACCTACACAGAACGTTCTCTAGAGACAGAAGAACTTCGCTGGAGAGAACATGGCAAAAGATCATGGACAGAAACTGGCCTCAGAACCTAGAGACAGAACCTAGCAAGAGAACATGGTAAAAGATCCTGGACTGATCCTAACCAGAACTTCACTGGAGATCCTGGCTAGAGATCCTGGCAAGGCTGCTGATCAACTGAACTCTGCCTCCGTGTCCTTCCTTCTTCGCCGACTCCGTCCACGCCTTTGGGAACCCCTGGACCCGCTGGGGTTGGACCCCGGCATATGGCGCCCGAACAGGGACCCCTAGGTAAGCGCCCCACACTCGGGACGGATCGGACTCCACCGTAGGAAGAGGGTGGATAGTCTTCGCCGACTCCGTCCACACCTTTGGGAACCCCTGGAACAGGATTCCCTTAGGTAAGCCGCCCCACTGAGAACCTCCACACTCGGGATGGATCGGACTCCACCATAGGAAAAGGGTGGATAGTCTTCGCCGACTCCGTCCACACCTTTGGGAACCCCTGGAAAAGGATTCCCATAGGTAAGCCCCCCCCCCCATTGAGAACCCCCACATTCAGGACGGATAGGACTCCACCAGGGTGCTGCAAACCCCCCTATAGAGGATAAGTAGGGTAAGAAGGTGGATAGTACAGAACTTAGATTGAGAAGATGTGCCATACTGAGTCCAAAGAAAGAAGACTCTGTATTGATCTTTACATTAAGAAGATGTGCCATACTGAGTCTAAAGAAAAAAGACTCTGTATTGATCTTTTCACATATATGCTTGTTAGCAGAGGAATTAAGGTTACTCCCAATCAGACAGAACATTTTATACAAGAAGTATGCCCATGCTTTTCTGAGGAAGGAAAGGTAAATGTAATGGCATGGGAGAAGGTAGGCCCAAGGAGCCTTATCCTTAACCCCACTGCAGCCTTTCTACCCTGGGAAAGTGCAGGATTGGCAAGCTCTCCCTGGGATGATAGATCAGGACTCAGGTAATAGCGGAAAGCGCCAATCCTACTCTTAAAATGGATATAAGAGAGCATTTGAGGTTTTTCTTTTTAATGCCTGCTTTTAAAAAATAAAAAAGGGGGAATTTGCCGGGAGCCGGTCCATCCTTGCTGTTTCAAGGGACCTGGCATGTATGGCATACGGTTCTTAATATGTTTGCTCACCTTCTTGTGATCAGCAGCCTTGCCAGGATCTCTAGCCAGGATCTCCAGTGAAGTTCTGGTTAGGATCAGTCCAGGATCTTTTGCCATGTTCTCTTGCTAGGTTCTGTCTCTAGGTTCTGAGGCCAGTTTCTGTCCATGATCTTTTGCCATGTTCTCTCCAGCGAAGTTCTTCTGTCTCTAGAGAACGTTCTGTGTAGGTTCTGTCTTCTTGATTCTGTCTTTTTCTGTCTTGTTACATCTGTATTTATACCAGTTGATTCAATCCTATCAATCTCTATTACAAAGGTTAGGGCGTTTCTTATCTCCATTCCAGGGAGTAAAGATTATGTAGCTTAAGCATGATTGTTCGTAGTTAAAGTGATTAATTACCCGCCTGGCACTTAGTTGAGGGGTTTTATTCCCTCCCTAACTTCCGGGGAAAATCCCTACCTGGGGAAACAACCTTTCTCAGAGAGGAGACCTTGGTTAAAACACATAGTGCCAAGAAGGTGAGCAAACATATTAAGAACCGTATGCCATATATGCCAGGTCCCTTGAAACAGCAAGGATGGACCGGCTCCCGGCAGAACACAGAATTGGAACTGCAGGGTTCTTTGTTTTCTCTTGTCTTTAACCAAGGTCTCCTCTCTGAGAAAGGTTGTTTCCCCAGGTAGGGATTTTCCCCGGAAGTTAGGGAGGGAATAAAACCCCTCAACTAAGTGCCAGGCGGGTAATTAATCACTTTAACTACGAACAATCATGCTTAAGCTACATAATCTTTACTCCCTGGAATGGAGATAAGAAACGCCCTAACCTTTGTAATAGAGATTGATAGGATTGAATCAACTGGTATAAATACAGATGTAACAAGACAGAAAAAGACAGAATCAAGAAGACAGAACCTACACAGAACGTTCTCTAGAGACAGAAGAACTTCGCTGGAGAGAACATGGCAAAAGATCATGGACAGAAACTGGCCTCAGAACCTAGAGACAGAACCTAGCAAGAGAACATGGCAAAAGATCCTGGACTGATCCTAACCAGAACTTCACTGGAGATCCTGGCTAGAGATCCTGGCAAGGCTGCTGATCAACTGAACTCTGCCTCCGTGTCCTTCCTTCTTCGCCGACTCCGTCCACGCCTTTGGGAACCCCTGGACCTGCTGGGGTTGGACCCCGGCAGTGTTCAAAGACATACAAAATACTAAACTGAATTTACAAAGAAACCCAAACCACCAAATTGAAAAGATTTATACATCCCTATGTTCACTTCAGCATTACTTACCAAGAGATGGAAGCAACCTAAGTGACCACCAATAGATAAATGGATAAAGAGAAGTGGTACATCTATACAATCTATATATATAAAACCGTAATATGCAAATAGACTGAACGGCAAAACAACCGAACAAACGGTCGCTATGACGTACACTGACCACCAGGGGCACGCGTGGAACATAGTGGGTGTTGGCTGTGGTGGGATGGTGAAGCAGGTGAGCAGGGGCGCCAGACCAAGGCGGGGCACTGGTTGCTGTCACTGGGGCAAGCCTCTGGTGGTTACTGAAAATTCTTTGCTCCCACGTGCTGCGGTATTGCCCGGTGGTTGCACCTGCTGCTGGCGCTCACACTTGCTGCCAGCACCAGCCCTGATCGCCCCTCGGGGCTTCTCCACCTCCCTCAGGGCTTCACCACCTCCCCCTGCTCCTGAGGGGCGATCGGGGCCGGCAGCCACCACTCACACCCGCTGCTGGCGATGGCTCCGCTTGCACCTGCTGCCAGCTCTGGTCCCAGTTGCTCAGCACCGACAGTGGGTGTGAGTGGCGGCTGCCAGCCCCGATCGCCCCTGAGCGATTCTCCACCTCCCCCTGCTCCTGAGGGATGATTGGGGCAGCAGCTGCTGCTCGCACCCACTGAGGGCACCAGCCCCACTCGCACTCGCTGCTGGCGCCAGTCCCAATCACTCCACGCCATCAGAGGGTGTGAGCTGGGCTGGCGCTATCAGTGTGTGGGAACAGTGGTGGCGGTAACGGGGCTGCCAGCAGACAGGAGACTGAGGGCCGTGGTGGGAGGGGCTGGGCAGGGGCGTGGAGGATGGGCCAAGACCCACTCCTGTGTCCACCGCAGCCTTGTGGCCCACAGTTCCTGTCAAGATGCATGAATTCGTGCATTGGCCCCTATTGAAATATGTAACTCAGTTATAACAAAAATATGAAATCTTACCATTGGCAACATAATTGTCCCAAATAAAGTCAGGCAGGAAAAGACAAATGCCATGATTCCACTTATATGTGGAATCTAAAAAACAAAATAAACAGGCAGAACAGAAACAGACTCATATACAGAGAACATTTTGATGGCTGCCAGATGGAAGGGAGGTTGGGGATTGAGTGAGAAAAGTGAAGGGATTAATACAAATTGGTACTAACAGAATAGTCATAGGGATACAAAGTACAGCATTGGGAATATCCTATATAGTAAAGAGATAATATGCAAATTAACCCTTACACCCTCACAAGATGGTTGCCCATGACCAGGTCAGCAGGGGGGTTAGTGAGGGATGACCAAACGACTGAACAGTAGGCTGTGTGTGGTGACCAGGCCGGTGGGGGGGCCATGAGAGGCAACCAAGCTGGCAGGGGGTGCAGTTGGGGGCGACCAGCTGGCGGGGGGCAGTTCGGGGTGATCAGGCAGGCAGATGGGGGCAGTTGGGGGCAAACTGGCCGGCAGGGGGGAGCAGTTAGGGGCAACTAGGCCGGCAGGGGGGTTAGTGAGGGATGACCAAACGACTGAACAAGCAGGCTGCGTGGGGCGGCCTCTAGTAGTCTATAATATTTTAATGAGTACATATATGGTGTAAGTCGGGTACTACATTTATTGGGGTGATCACTTTGCAAGCCATATAAATATTTAGTCACATGGTTGTACAACTGAAACTAATATAATGTTGTATACCAACTGTAATTTAAAAATAAAAAAAATAAAAGGGTGGCCCAGAGATTAAAAATGGTGGTGGAGTAAGTGGATGCTGCACGCACACACTCCCAGGACCAAACTGGAATTACAACTAAAATACAGAAAAAACTTCCTGAATAATCAACTGAAGACTCAATGAAGAGAACCCTGATAACCAAGGATGGAAAGTGAAGACCACAGAGAGATTGGTAGGCGGGGCGGAGACACGAGAGGGCTGGACGGGCTTCCACCGACAGCAGCTGAAGGTCTGGAGAGATATCTCAGCTGTGTGGGGTTGCCACTGAGAACTCTGGGGTCGAATCCCCAAGCTGCACCCCACAGCAGAGAGCACCAGAACTGAGAAGGGTACCCACTTAACATCTGGGTGTGAAAAGCAGCAGGGTTGCTATCTGCCAGGGAGAGATGGCTGGAAATGCAGGCACCCTCTTAACACATTGTTTGCGGGTAGTTTTTATCGCGCGCTAACAGGTG